>NC_054559.1:1710145-1815145 GCF_017654505.1 Polyodon spathula | reverse complement strand
AAATAGGAGGCACTTTTTTACACAGAGAATTGTGAGGGTCTGGAATCAACTCCCCAGTAATGTTGTTGAAACTGACACCCTGGGATCATTCAAGAAGCTGCTTGATGAGATTCTGGGATCAATAAGCTACTAACAACCAAACGAGCAAGATGGGCCGAATGGCCTTCTCTCGTTTGTAAACTTTCTTATGTTCTTATGTTTTTAAGCAAAATATTTATGATAAAAACAAAAAGTAAACAGCTTCCAATTTAATTCTTAGTTAATTCCCCTTACCTTGTTTTGATGTTAGCAATTATTCTGAGTGATTTGTATTGCAAATACTGTGCTCTTTTATAAGTCTGTGCTAAGGTGCTTTCAACAAAGTTCAGAAGCTGCTCTTCTGTTCTAAATGACTCCCATAGATATATGTAACATAGTCTGATCAAGTGTCTAGACCAGTGCCATCTAGTGATCTGCCATGTTTCAAACAAGTTTCACTCAGATTTGCTGCAATACACTCCTGTGCACTAGATGGTGCTGGTGCTTACTAATATAACAATGGCTGAGCTAGTCTATGTCTATGACAGGCAACTAAAACTGAAGACCAGCTCCTGAACTAAAGAAACAGTATTTGTGTAATTCAAAAAACGATTGCAAACATCACATAAAGAGGACAGTAAAACCATATGCTCTTTGAAGCTAATCCTTAAGTAATATAAAAAAAAGTAAAGGTATTACTTCTACTCAGTACTTTACACTCATGTCTGCCAAGTCTAGAGGTATAAGGCAGTTAACATCACAGTTAGAACCTAGCAAGAAAGCAGGTTTTCTTAAAAAGGGAAGCAAATTATAAAAGAATGTAGTGCTCCATTTGCAATATATCAAGTCCACTCATTTTTAAAAAGGTAAAAATGATCTATAGTACATGTCATCATAAATGTCGTGCTGGCCTTTAAAAAAACAAAACAACAACATGCATTGCATGCCTACAACTACAAAACATAATACTGCAATGACAATAACATCTAAACATGAGACACACATTTTGCCCAGACTACTTTTTCACATAACAGAAAAGGGGGTTGTCACTTTCATGAAGTGTTATCAAGATAGTAAATAAGATTTTTGAAGCTGCATGCTAATACAGGTGAATGTTCTGATTCACCTGAAATATGGAATCTCTGACGGCAATACAAATGATCTTTTTACAACTAAAAAGACAAGTTTAGTACACAAAACCTTGAAGTAATGCTGGGAACAGATTAACCAACATGCACAAGCATCATTATAAAACAGTACTGATAATACTGCTTTGTCTTCCATGCATGTTCAAAATGCTGTTCTAATGCAGATTTGGTAGATCCTTTTTGAAGCTAGAATCAACACACATATATATATAAAATCAGGGTTCTCCCCAGGAATTCTGTACAGCCGGGTGGTAGAACATTAAATCCAGGCGCACTTATACTGGAAAAATAAACTTGCTTTCCCTTAAATATACAATACGACAAAGCACGACAAACATGCTTTTATTATGGTAAATGACCGTGCTTATTTAAGCACTCTATGATTTGACTGGGCAAAGATAACGTAGGGTTATTGGATTTCACAAAAAAAACCCAAAAAACTTGTAAACTTTGCACTTCCTTTTTAGCTTAATTATTGAGCTCATTGCTTCATTTAAATTGTTTTCTCTATGTTAAGTTATCAGGTCATTTTGTTTATGCATGTCTATTTTTGTTTTTCGTTTTTTGAATTGCGTACAACCCCAATATCTCCTATAAGCACCTGGGTACATATTGTTACAATATCACAACAAAAGGAATACACACTCTTTTTTTGGTGCACATGTATAGCTATGTAATATATATCACCTTACAGTCCAATAATATGACACAAATGGACTGAATGATAATACCTGAAAATAACCTTAATATTTTTTTTAATAAAGTAGCAAGTATAGTATCAGGAGGTGGATTTTTACACTCACCGGCTTATTTTGACCCCTTGCACTCATTGTCACTATTTTTGCTTTGAAAATAATTGTTTATTTTTTTAGCAGTCACTTTTAACATCTTAGCCTCTTGAAACGCTTAACACAAAAAAAACGCCCCTTCAACTCTCTGGTTGTGTCAAGATGTAACACAGCTGTCATGTGGTGTGCTAAATGCAAAATCAATCCTTATTGTTAAAGGCACAGTAGCATCTGCAAGATGGGCGGATTGGGTTTTTTGGGTGCGCGACTCGGTGGAACGGCAGACCGATTTTTCCGGACCCCCCTCTTAGATCTAAAAATAATAATATATATATATATATATAATATATATATTATATATATATGTGTGTGTGTTATCGTTGTAAAGTCTGTTCCGTTAAGGGTTCTTCTTAAAACTTGATCTTTTTTTTTTTTTTTGATTCAGTCGACGACGGTGTTCCCCCCTCCCCCCCCCTCAGGTCAGTATTCAGTAGGTGTACTTAAGAGGTTGGACTTTATTTGCTTAAAAGAAACACTTTAAATTTAAAACTTTAAATCAACTCATTATTTACTCTTGTGCCACAGCTGAACTATTATTGTATTTTCATACAAAAGATGTTTTCAAAGACTAATCTAACATTGTTTTGCCTCACATTAGTAAAAACAGCTGTCAGCAGGGATGCTCGCACATGTGGCGAAGGCAAGACTCATTTTTGCAAAACCATTTTTTGGGGGGTAAAAATGCCCAATTCTGTAACTCTGTATTGGTATAAATTGTGTGAGGCAAATTGCTCAATTGAAATAACCTGCAGGTTTTTAAGAAGTAATGATTTTATATTTAAGGATATCAATATATGAATTGTTGGAGGGTAGTGTAAGACAGTTAAATACATACATACACACAAAGGTAGTAGGTGGATCATATTTTGGGTAAAAGAGGACATAAATACCTATTCAGGGACACACAGATAATTAGCATGCAAAGTAGCCTGAGTGAGGTTACCTGGCAATAAACTGTCCATGCCTAGTTGAATGGCTTTCCTACTAAGATCTTTTTTTCCACAATACCAGGTGAGATGAACTGTTATTACAATATTCTGCATAATTTTAAAGATATTACCTATTCAGGGATACCAAGATAATAGTAAGAGGTTGAGAAAGGAAAAATGGGCAAATAAAATCCACACCCCAAGTTCAGTAAATCAATTGTTTCCATAATTTGTGTTGGTACTGTTCATACATACATAAATAAATACGTTCATGTGTTTATACAGATAGCCTATCTCCCTAGGTCGCTGGCTACTGTAATTGAATTCTAATGGTAACGAATGAGTTAGAAATGCAACAGTAAATATTGGAGCTGGTGCACCACTTAACAGTCTTTTAAAAACATGAAATAAATCTGTGACCCTCTTAGGTTTAATGCTACAGCAGCAGTGTTACAGATGCATGAAGACAGAGACATTAAGGGAACACAACACTGGCTCTCCTTCGTAAAATTTTCGGATTGAAAATAAGGGGAGAAATTGCTGCGATACTGTTTATATATAATTATATATATATATATATATATATATATACACACACACACACACACACACATACACACACACACTAACTCATCATGTACATTAACTCATCTTGTACATAAATCTTAGAAATAGGTCCACTTTTGGGTTTTGCTGATGTAACAGAGACCTTACCATAGGTTTAAGATAACAAATAAATACATTCTGGTCAGGACGCTGCCCTTATACTGCTAATCCAGCAATCTTAACAAAGTGCCAGTTTCTAGTTGTTATGGAAACGTAGATTTATTTCATTCCTGAGGAATGCAATATACTGGTCTCTGCATATTTCCCTATTAAAATGTATGCATACAGTTTCACTTATTTCCATCCTATTATACAAGCTATGTGTTAAGTCAAAGCTTTATGCATTGTTTTTCTGCAGGACAAACATAACAGTGCTAACCATTTGTAAATGGCACGAAAGACATAGGAACAGATTTACACTTTACTCTGAAGCCCACTGTTTGTAAATGAAAAATACAACTGGTAATGTTACAAACTTAGTAACAGGTAGTGTTAAAAGTGTATGTAAGTTTGATGAGAAAGGGTTTTTAAAAATAATTGATTAAAGAAATTGAGAATGATTCATTAGCATTTTCCACCAAAAAACGTTGACAAAAGTAACTATTTGTGTTCAGAAGTTAGAGATGTAATTTAAAGCTGATACTCTAAACTGTAACATTTAATAATCTTGTAAATATCAATGACTTCTATTGTGACCCTAGTTAGCTCTAAGCAAAGCTACTTTAGGTAAGGAAGTTCAAGACTAGTGCGAATCCAGGTCTGTGAAAACAGCCCTTAGTGTTTTATAGTGATCAGCATAGGTGAACTTTCATGAAGATAAAATCTCTGCCATTTTATCTACAATAGTCTATAAAATATTTACATCACACTCTGAAATTTGAAAGGAGTACTCTTTACAAAGCGGTTTTACATTTCAGAAGGAAATCTATCCAAATGGCTTTGTAGCATTTAATGCAAAAATGAGCCGTTTTAAAAAGCAAGTAGCTTCTAGTGTCATTTCAATCTTTTTTTACACTGCCTTCAATATCTGATGGTGTTTGCAATCATTGTGAGTGGTTCAGAGTTGTTATCATTTTCTCTAAATCTGCCTGGTTTAAAGATTGTCTGGATTACTCTAATTGCCAGGACTCAATGGCCACCTTATTCCATTTAAATCATGTGACAACGTGACCTTTCAACTCTCCCTACTTAATAGACAATTTGCAGGGCTGGCAGCTTCATTGCAAACACCACAAAATAGTGAGGAAAATGTATTTTAAAAAAATACACATATTGAAATGACATTTTGAGTAATGACTTACTTTTTGAGTAATGACTTACTCAAAGTTATCATCATAACTATTAAATACTGTGCTAAATTTAGAAATACTAATAATTAAATGGCAAATGTTTATTTCAGAAGTCTTTTTCAATGTCTTCAATGAAGTACTATGTTTGTACCATTACAGTTTTATTTATTTATTTATTTTTCTTTCTTAAGAGTCAAAGCTTATTAAATCTGTCCCACACAGAATAAAAAAAAAAATGATGCCACTGACTGCAAAACATCCGCCTCAGTAGTGATCAGTAATGGTGCCCTGCTGGATAAGCCTCACCCTTCCTTATTTGTTAGCAATGAGACATCCCAAGGAGTAATAACCCTCCCGCTATTGACTGCTGGTTAATGTTTCAACCATGATGCTTCCTTAAGGATTGCACATAATCCCTTTTAGTGTGCAAGTAAAAAAAATAGACCCTGCAAAGAGTGAGTACAATTTTGTTGCCTCATCACGAATTACATTTTTATTTAAAACAATTATTTTACGAAAATATTCTTCCCATTATCTAATGGACAAAAAACTCACTACTTAAGGCAAACTTGGGTGATCACAGTGACTCATTGTAGTTGGTTTTCATCTCTGTAGTGTATCTTTTTACACCTTACAGTAGCATTTACATTTTAGAATTTGTCCAAATATAAAAAATAATACAAACTGTAAGGATTCCCTTAATTCTGCTGTGTAGACTGCAAAGTAAACTAGTAGGATGATAAAAATAAAATGTGTACAAGTGCTGTTTCACTTTAAGCATGATAATCTATTTTTAGAACCAATAATATTAACTATGGGGAGGTTTAGTACTCCTTGTGCTTAAAAATAAAAAAAGAGAAAGAAATGTTGACCAGTGCTGGTAGATTTTAAATAAATAATAAAAATAAAATAAAATATGACTATTCACATTGAATAGTTTGGCAGGGTACAAAAATAGGCAGTGAATGCTGGTCAATTCAAAATGTAACAAATAATGGCAAATAAATAACAACCAAAAACAAACAACAAAGCAGTTAAGAACATGTGGTTGTCGACAGAAGTTGCACATCTTAAATGGCAGCCTGGACACATCTAGTCAATGTAAGAAGTCATGAAAAGAATTATATTGCCATAATTTCTAAAGGGAGGTTTAGTTTTTTTTTTTTTTTTTTTTTTTTTTTTTTTTTAAAAACCGATTTCAGATCAAAGCTCAATTCGATGCAAAATACAAATCGACAACCTTAAAAGATTGTTTAAGTCTGGGCGATGCAGAATTTCCCATTCATCAGCTGCAACGAGGGACAAATGGCAAGTGCTAAACTGGGCGCAGTGGCAAAATAAGCTCAGAACAACAAGCTTAATTTTTTTTTTTTTTTTTACATAACAGAGCTGCCACTATCAACAGTGGAACACCATTCACACACATCTGAACAATCTGAGGGGTTGCTATTCTTCTCTAAACCTGCAAGGGGCGCTGTTCCCTGGCCCCTTCCACGGGTGTTCCCACGCTACAGCCGGTCCATTCTGAACGTATCCTCTGTGGCAGGATCTGCAAGGACCATGTCTGGGTCGTTGAGCATGTGAAGTCCGTCGAGGGTCAAGGGGTCGATTTTCAGTTCGTCCAGAGGGAAGTGGGAGTCTGCGTCGAAGCTGACGTCACCGACCCCTGCCAGTGAGTTGGTTAGTTCCTTGGACAAGCTGGGAGGAGACTCTCCTGTAACTGAAGCAGGATATTAGCATAGGTAAGCATCAACAAACAGAGGATTTTCATTCCAATCTCATATTCACTTTATAAAAACCTGCCCAATTATTTTACCTACCATTGTCTCCCCAATTTAGAATGTGCAATTAGGTTCCCTCACCGCAGCTACTCCCCACAACATCTCTGGAGAACCGAAGGTCACTGGGCATCCTCCAATACCATGATCAACCTACCGGTAACTTCCGCTCAACACCCAGGAACTTGAGAGCGGATGTCAGCTAGCTACCGGTCCCTGAAGGACAAAGGCCAGCCCTTTAGAAGCACTCCTGATAATGTTTTGGGTCACTGAATAATTTATTCCCCAATTTAGACACTATTAAAATGCAACATTATCTTTAAGTCATGAGTACTTTCAATAACTACTGTACATACTTTAATTCTTATGCATTAACTACAACCTTACGTTTTAACTGTAATGTTACTTTGAACCACAGTGAGCACTCGGTTATCCGTTACCCAGTTACACGCCAGTCACGCTTTGCTGTCATTGTATTAAGAATAATATTATTCCCCATTATATATACTTAACAAATAAGCATGCTTACCCTTCACCAGTTTTCTGATATGAAGCCCATCTCTTCAATGTTACAATTTACTTGAATATCCATCACAGCCTGCGTATTTATTTATTTATTTATTTTATTTATTTATTTATTCTCTCATGCCAAATCAATCTGTTTTTATTGTGCAGTTACACAGCGCTTCCTCCAGTTTCACCTGACGAAAATGCAGCCAAAACAAAAGCTAACGAGACAAGCTAGGGTAAAGTAACAGTTAATCGTTAAACATATTCTGCAAATCTGAATACTGACTTTGGATACTGTTTAATTCTGGGAAGAGTTTTTTTTTTTTTTTTTTTTTTTTTTTAAATCTTTTGCTAAATTGCATTACCTTTTACATTGTATGCAGTTCTGTGCATGGGTAACATTTTGATTTAATTTTGCTTTTGGGTCGTTAATGGGGGATTTTACATACTGCTACAATATGTACCTGATTTAAAACTATGTACTGTACTACAGGCCACATGTTGTCTCTTTTGGCAAGTGATATTTTCAGAATCATATCATTCTTCTGTTGAAAATATAGTATTGTACCAACAAAACCAATACAGTACATCTAAACGGTAGCCTACTTATTTTAAAACACAGTCCCTTCAGCTATGTTTATATGATATTGTATCTTTTTTGTGTTCCCTAAAACAGACAAGGGTTGGAACGGGCCAACATGAAATAATCAGATATGCGTCACATACGTTTAACCGTTCCTGAAGTCAATGTTTTATAGGGTTGGATATGTGAGTGCTGACTGTAAAGTACAAAAACCTGTTTTTAAAATAAAAACAAAAAAAACCCCAATTATTCTTATTTCCTTTATTGACCACAAACAATATGGCTGTGAAGCAAATAACTTTTAGATTGATTTTTTTTTTTTTTTTTTTTTTTTTTTTTTTTTAATTCCAACGCTGCAGAAATAACTAAAGGCCTGTATGCACATACTATATATTTGCAGTGATTTAAACTAAAACAAAATGATGTATTTCGTGTACTCTCCCTTTCCAAACCGACAGACATGCTCTCTGCAGGTCTCCAGAAGTCAGTGGCTCCTAGGCCCAAATCTAATTGATGGAGCCACTTCAGGGGCAAGTAAAGCTGCTACCATATTCAAGTGCTTAAAATACAACAGCTTGCTCAGACACTAAAGTGATATAAAACAGTAACTTAATGCTGTACTCGTTCTGCTGAATGTATAAACTATGCAGCTGATGACTACAATGAACTCAGCATGTTTACATTTTAAATATTTTGCAAGTGTTTTGTATGGAATTGGCGACCACACATTTAATTGTGTACAGTTGTAATATAGGAAATAGGATGCTGCAGCTTCCATGTTGTTAGTGAAGTTCTGATGTGACAGCATGTAACAGAGCTCTGCCCTATACCTGAACCTCAGCAATGCTTAGTTAACTACAACACTGTTTTCAAATTTTGGACGTACACTTCACAATATACTGCAATATATGTGAAAATGTTCATATCCACTAAATAATAAACTATGCCCTTCTGCTTTTAAAGTGAAAGAGAAAAATCAGCCTATGGGTTTAAGACACAGTTTATTATGTGGTATGAATATCTTCAGGTAAATAGATGTGTAGTTTTCTGTATTAAACATTTGATAAGGTAAAATTGAAAATGTCTGCGTTTGTTTCACACGTGTAGCTCAAATGTATTTATTTTCAGTGCTCAAATTTGTGAAATGTCTTATTTTAAATCTCATTCTTTTTTTCTCCAATAGTGGTTTAACTGAGATTGAATATATATATATATATATATATATATATATATATATATATATATATATATATATATATATATATATATATTCCCTCTCGAAAGCATGATCAGCCTACTAGATACAAGAACATTCCTTGTACAGGAAACACAGATCAGGCAGAGTAGGGTATGCACAGGAAACACAGATCAGGCAGTGTAGGGTATGCACAGGAAACACAGATCAGGCAGGGTAAGGTAGGTGCAGGAAACACAGATCAGGACAGGATGGGGTATGTACAGGAAACATAGATCACGCAGTGTAGGGTATGCGCAGGAAACACAGATCAGGCAGGGTGGGGTATACACAGGAAACACAGATCAGGCAGGGTGGTGTATGCTCAGGAAACACAGATCAGGGAGGGTAAGGTATGCACAGGAAACACAGATCAGGCAGTGTAGGGTATGCACAAGAAACACAGATCAGGCAGTATAGGGTATGCGCAGGAAACACAGATCAGGGCAGGGTGGGGTACACATAGAGGGCAGGGTGGGGTATGCACAGGAAACACAGATCAGGCAGGGTGGGTACTTTTTCGGTAGCAGTGTTAGTGAGTGACACATTACACAACGTGTTACTGTAATCTGATTACGAATTTCATGCGAAAAAATAAGGTAGTTACATTTCACTGCAGCAAATGCATAATGGAAATCAGAAGCACTTTAGTAGTGCAAGTCAAACCTTACACATGACAGGAACATGCTTTTCAAACACGTTGCTAGAAATGGTGTCAGGGAGGGAATGTGTGGATTCGACAGCTGGATCTTTAAAGAACATTTCCAAAACAGTCTGAACAAACCGAAAAGAAATACTTCTGTAAAATGTGCCTGGGAGTCCTGATTTGTAATTGTGACACATTTTTGTTTTCTTCAGTAACTTTTAAAGTTCCCCACCCTGCCTGCCTTTGTGATGGTGTGCAGTCGCTGGTGGTACCTGTCAATATGATGTTGGGGATGTTTCCGTGGCTCATGTAACTCAGTTGCTGTGAATCTTGTAGACTCCCATGACTCCCTGTCAGGCCCATCATGGTTGCCTGGGAGTAGTTCAGGGTGGAACACTGGCTGTACAGGTTATTGGAGCTGATGGGATTCTCAATCATATTGAACTGTTCCAGCTGTGTGGAATAAACATGAATTAGAGAATCAGGAGTGAGAGGACAATTTTTTATTTCATTTTTCTCCCAATTTTAGAATGTCCAATTACTTTTCCTCACCGCAGCTCCCTAGAAGGAGAACTGAAGGTCAGGGGGCATCCTCCGATCCCCAAGCCAATCACCTCATTACATCCAGGAGCTGCCGGCCACTGGAGGACAAAGGGCAGCCTTTGAGCTCACTGAGCGCCAGGCCAAAGGGGTCCACTGCAGCACGGTGAGTGAAACAGTCCCTGCCAGTTTCCATTCCCTGTGGTATCCCCATCGAAGACTGCCAACTTCACCAACCCTAACCTGTTCTCCCCCGACTGTATAATTCACCCTGCCAGAGAAGATTGTTTTGATATTTTTATTCACACATCAGAGGTGAATAGGGAATTTTCTTCTAAACATGCTCCCTCCCGCAACAATGCTGATGCTCTGATAGAAATTAGTGCCGTATTGTGGGAGCTAAAAAAAAACAAAAAAACAGCAATGTTGCAGAGGGAGCTTGATCTAGAAACACTTCTCCTGGCGAACGCTTCTGAGTAAATGTTAAGAAATGCTTCCCCAGTTGATTTATGACCCAGGATGTGAGATTCAAATTTCAAGAGTTGGCAATATGTTTAAAAATATAATGCGTTATACGGACAACACAGGACACAGCAAAGGTTAACGCAATGTGTTTCTTGTAAACACTTTAACAGAAACTACTTTTTCTATTGAAGTTTACACCCTACCAAAAATCTGCAAGAAAGAAAAAGGCACAGCAATAATACAATTAATAACATTCCATTCAAATCAAACAGCACAATGGCACCAGAAAATATGGCAATGTTACTGTGGTAAGCTGCAATCTGAGCAAAGACTACACTCACCTGGTGGGACAGAGCATTCGTCTGCCTGGCCGTGAGTTGCTGATCATAGTACGAATCCCCAAAGATGCTGCCAAGGATTGAAGTGTGCTAAAATAAAAGCACATGCGATTTAATAAAGGATCTGACTCAAAACAAATACACTTCGTCACCACCTTAGTTTTTTATGCAGAAAAAGAACTGCAAGATGCCTGGGGTTTAAATATCATTTTCCAATTCTAAACAGACAAAAAACAAAAAGCAATCCAATAAAAAAATTCTCATAGCTTACTAATATCCTGCCTTCTAGCTGTCCAGTTTTCCTGTCACCTGTGTTTTCAGTTCTGCGTAACAGGGCAACATGGTACAGATGTGAAATGCCAGCTATCCTAATGAACGTATTCTTTTTGTTTAGATTCATTTCGTATAATTGTCTGTTTCAGTTGCATACTGATGACTTTCTAAAAGTTTGAACTCCTACCATGGCCTCTACAGAGCTCTTTAGAGACATGTCTAACATGGTACTAAGAGCCTAAAATATGGAAACTGTCCCAAAGAAATAATATGTAATTAAATTGCTTTTATTTAAAAAACAGAACAAAAAAAAACGTGTTACATTTGTTTTCATAATTAGACAAGTAAATCTATGTATTTATGGAAGATATAGTTTGTGCATGACGATATGCATTGAAACATTACGTACATTTTTCGAATAGTTTGTTCTTGTTATCATTGCATATTTTCTGACTTATTTATATAAAATATAAAATCGTTACAAATATGTCAAACATTACTATTCAAACAGTACTCGGAAGCATTCCTGGTCCTCGGTAGAGCTCTCAGAATCACATCTAACCTCATCTGCTACACCAGAGTGTAGCCCTTAACCTGCCCCCTGAAACACTACAGTGGTCGTAAAAAATATCACACCGCACACTTTTTTTCTTACATTCACTGTAATATTTTAGGGGGGGCAGGTTAATGATTACACTCTGGTGTAGCAGATGTGGTACAACATGATTCTGAGAGCTCTACAAAGGACATAGGGACAATTCTGGAGCTTAAAAAGGCTCCAGGATGTGATGATTGAAACACAATGTGAATCTAAACATGACAAATACAACTGAGGCACTTGCTTAAAACAATGTTAACTGGATTCTGTTTCAATGAACTGATCCCCATTTAATTCCTTGTCTCTGGTCACAGGTAGTAAGTAGCATTCTACACAAACCAAATGAAAACCAGATGCAACATCATATTCAAGGCTATCACTGGATCTGCAAGACTGTCTGAGAACTATTTCCTTTCAACCAGGATAATATAAGCATACAAAAGAATATATACTGCTACGATTTAGATACTGAATCCATGAGTAGAACCGAGAATTAGCTGGTGCTTTTAACAATTAAACTCACTACATACACTGCTGCTGGCTTAAAAAAACAAAACAAAAATAAAAACCAAAACACATATTTTGATGTTTTGTAGCTTTAAAAGACCATGAAACACTGTTTCCAGGAAACAAACAAAAATAAAATAAAAAATTGTTTATCAATTTTTCCATGTGGTGTTAAAGCTGCATTGTATCAATTTTGGTTTTAGAAACGTTGAAAATTGTTGAAAATGTCTCAATTAAAAGGAGGATACTCATTGGTGCTTTTAAAGGTCAATTATAAATCTAAAATATTTTCAATCACAAATTAATTACTTTAACTTCTTGACACTGCAGTGCGATAGAATCTTGGAAGTTCCATAAAAATCAGTGGATAGATATTTTTGTCCCTAAAACCTATGTAGATGCTTGAACTGTGGTCAAAACAATGTATTTCATCTAATTTAGTTTCCTTCCCATGAATTCAGCCGGTGCCAAGCCCCGATTTTTAAAATGTTTTTGTTGCCATTATGTGGGATTCAACGTTTTGTTGAACATATACCCAATGGGGCAAGCCACTATTTTCACATCTCAGCTGCCTGGGCTCTGAAACACATTTTTGTCTAGTTAAGCATCCCTTTCTGTAATTTGCCAGGTGCACAGGTATGGTTTGAGCTATAGTAACTCTCTGGAATTGGGCAGGTGCACAGGACCGGTTTGTGCCATGGTCCCTCTCTAGAACTGGGCTGGTGCACAGGTCTGGTTTGGGACATGGAAACATGAAGTGATCTCTTGACCGCTCTACAATGTCATTTTGCAGTAGGATTCTATGGAGAAGCAAACATCTCTTACTCATGGCAGTGAGCAGGGACGCATTACAAGCCGTACATACATTTAAACAAACTGAATATTTGAGGGGCATTCTAGCTAACCTAGGGAGAAGAAATTCAGGTAAGATAAATACTTCTTGAGACTACACTTTAACTAGTGGACAGAAACAGTTTCCCTGTGTTTCAGGGCATAACACTGGCTTGCTCCTTGTAGTTTCTTACTGTTCCCTTACCTTTCTATGCAAATCACCCTGCGTGGTTCTATCTGTAAATATATAATTACTACGTGAGAAGGGCAGAGGCCCTGCAAGTGTCATTAAGCCCTGTTGGTTAACTGGTTGCCATTTATGGGGGAGGGGGGGTGGCACCCTGTTGATTAACTAGTTGCCATTGGGGGTGGCGCCCTGTATAACACAAGGGCTGGGTGACAGCGCCTAGGCGGTTAGTTGAGAGAATTGACTGGGACTAGAAGGCTGTCCCTGTCATGACACAGATAATGCCTTTGCTTGGGTGCAGTTTTGTTTTGGATTTGTTTGTTTTATTGTTTAACTCTTTTTTTTATGTAAAAAGTGTGCCAAGTAGTGCATATAACTGCAGTCTCCCATCTCCTGGGTGTGCTTTGTTGACGTTAGCCAGCCTAGACTGTCCAGCTACCTTACAACAGTATGAAGGAGCTTTCACCCGAGTGCAGGAGCTGCTCTTCAGTTAGTTGCCTGCCATTGATATTTTATACTGTTACTTCAATTTGGCACCGCAGCATTTATTTTAAATTGAACAAAATGACTGCGGCCCTTAAAAGAGGGCAGCCATTATACAACCATTTTCAAACACTGCAATATCTTATTGCATGATTTATGACAATTTAGTATCGCGGTTGCTTATTTTCTGTGATATGTCAATTTGAAATTGTGTTTCTGCACTGAATTGTGTTACTGCACTGACAAAGGCCAGTGGCCGCAACACGCCTGCGTAAATGCGCTTCATTGTTATTTCATAATGCTGTTATAATAATAAATATATAAGCTCAACAGCAGATACCTGGTGAGTGCTTGACTTTTTACGACATTCTGTATATTTACTTGAACCTATAGCACACAGTCAATACAAGAACATTGATCTTTTAGCGTGCTCCTATTCTTTCAAAACTACAATATATCCTACTCAGTTATTTTTTTTCTCACTGTTTAAGTTACTTGTGATTTCTCTGCAAGAGAAACCGAAACTAAATCTTCTCACAGATAGTAAGCACATTGTTTTTATTTGTATAGGGATTACAATTGAACTAAAATCAAAACCACCTAAAAGACCTTCAGAAGGACCGCTGTTCAGTAAATGTGCTTACTATGTGTGTACATTAGTTTGTAATCACTGACTCAGGCTTAACAAAGATTGATCACTGAAAACAAAAGGACATATTTTATGCGTTCTGCTTTAAGGTCAATTCTCTTTTTTTGACAACATGGAAGACACACTGCAGCGACATATAATCAAAGCACTCTGACAGTCAACAGAGATTTTAAAATATTTTGTAATACACTTAAGGCTTGGTTGTCCTGTAACTTGTGTAAGCTGCTCTTTGTTATACACTTTTAATAGGTCATTTATGTCTTTAATGTTGTATTTTTTTAATTAAATGTACAACAGGAGGTTATTGCTATAGTTTAGAGCAGACGTAATATGGAGAATTATTACAGTTGTCATCAATGGGTCTGCCTGGGGACTTTCAATAGAAATTATAATACTGGCTTAATTGAACATACAATGCATCTTGTGTCATGTAAGTGACACTTAAGTTATAATTGTATGTGGCCTTCATAAATAAATACAATAATACAATAAACAAACAACGCAGAATACAAGGCTGCCATGGTGAGGTGCGATGCAGACAAACACAGTGAGCAGAGGGCCCATGGGTCAGTGATGGAAGGCTGCACTGAAAACGGAAAGCAAGGCCCTTGGAAGCACTGTGTCCCTTACTTGAGGGGAGCTGCCAGGAGAGAAGCCTTGATTGGAGACAGGAGAGGTGGGAGACTGGTTGGCTGGCGACCCAGCATTACTGCGGTACTGCTGGAGTGAAGCATACAGGATCAACATATGTGTTAAAGACAAGAGCTTCATTTGACCACTGAGAAATAATCCCTTACTGGTTTTATCCACCCGGGACAGGATTATTGCACTACATTTTCTGCACATCTCAAACTACAAACATTCAGTTTCTGGCCCCTTTTGTAACCGGCCTCCAACAACATATTTGCAAATTGTGCAAGCATACATTAATTAAAGACATTGGTTTGTCTTCCAGACAAGAGCCCTGCTTTATCATCACTGATTGGTTACAACAAGGTAATGGAGCTTTCTCATTGGTTCAGGTGCTTCCTTTTCTCACTGCAAGCTGTTTTAGTAAAAAGGGAAACTTGAGTGCACCGCAACACAGAGTTTGTATGTCTTTTTACACATTGCAAAATTTCAACAACAATATTTACTGTTTGTATTTTTTGACATATTAAAGTAAATGGCAGGGTGTCTGCCATCATTTCGAGTGGTTTTGGGTTATGTTACTCCAATAGAATTATTTAACCTTTTCTCTCAATCTGCCTTTAAGAAAGTGCCAGGGCAGAACAGCCTTCCTAAATATCAGGGACGGACAGAAGATTTATTTTATCAGACTACATAATTCATGTGTCAAAAATATTTGCTACAAAACAGCATTTTAACAACAGTTAACCTGTATTTACAGTATAAAACAGTAAGGGCCCCACATTGAAAAAGCTGCCTGTACTTTAGACGGGAGTAAAAAATAAATATTCATCTTGGAATAAATAAAGGCTAAATAAAGCAGGTGGGGCTGAGAGAGTTGAAAGGTTACAGTGCCACATGGCCTGAGTGGAATGAGGAGCTCCACTCAGTGCTGGCAGCTAGAATTCTCCAGACAAGCTCAAAGCAAGCTAAAAACTCAATTTTGGAGACACAAGCCAGAACCAATGTGGTTGCAAACAGCACACAATAGCAAGCCACCGGCAAATTAAATCAGATCGTTTCATTTCGTTATTCCTTACCCACACTTGAAATGAGTTCCATTGTTACCTTGAATTAGACATTCCCAAATGAAATAGGGCTGTGAAATGGTGACTCATAAACCTTATGAACGAAGAACCTCAAAGCTCACATTTTTATATATGAAAGTTCACACAAGCACCTTGGAATTCTTTACTTTCCCCAGCACTATATTTATTTAGTTATTACTGTGTATTCCACTTAGTGTTTTCAAAGAGATACTTGTATACAAGATTGTTATTCTATGACTTGAGGGACCTTACAATTCGTCTTCAAAGTTTTGTTGAAAAATATTGATGTCTGGGCAAATTATAAGACATTACTTCACCCGAGTGATTTTGTGATTTACTTTTATTATACAATAGTTTAGGAACTATGAAAAATACTTTAGTAGATGTTCCACTCCAAAAACAAACAAACAAAAAATTATATTTTTGAAATTATTATTCAATAAAATGTTTGGGTTTCATAGAAATAATGGTACAAAAAGGACCCTACACACTCCATGAAAGTTTCGTTGATTTTTTTTTTTTTTTAAATATGGGCAAAATACAAGACATTGTTTCACCCGAATGACTTTATGAATTGAGCCTTTTGTTAAAAAACACAACACATGATTTAGAACTGAACATTTATTTTAAAAATAAATACTGAGAACACCTATATTATATACACTGAATCACTGTCAGAAAATTCTGATTCACTGAATCAGACGACAGTATGTATGCCAACAATGATCTAATTGTCTTGCCATCTTGAAATAATATTTTGTAAACATTTATACTGTGTGCATATCAATTTCTGTACAAACAGTAAACATATACACAGAATCCCCCCCCCCCCCCCCCCCCCCCCCAAGCCAACTATAAGCATGCATAGTAAACACCAAGCCTTATAGCAGAACCGCCTCTGGAACTGCATATTTAGAAATAAAATATGAGTTCTTCATTCCATTATTATCAGTAATAAGGGGGAAAAAAAAACTTAATAAAGAGTGCAATATGTTTAACATAGCAGGGGGTTCTGAAACACTGTAACAAGGATTATTAGAGATTGAAGGTGACACATGTACTTCACACTAGACATAGTATTTTATACTTGTTTCTTAGGGTAGAGGCTTGTCTTCTACATTATATTCTGAGCACTTTGAAGTATAGCATACAGACAGATGCCTTCATACTTCATTCACACACACACACACACACATACACACATACACACACACACACTACCAGTCAAAAGTTTGAGTAAACTTGCTGGAAACTAGGTTTTTTTCATAATTGACAATGTTTTACGTCGTATACGTTTCTGTAAATACTTGAAAATGAAAACACATGTTTCAATATACAAAACAAAAGCAATGTTCAAGAAAATTGAAAATTGTCTCTAAATCTTGGATTCCTCAAAATTGCCTTAATAACAGCCTCACAAACATGAGGCATTCTGTTAACAAGTTTCAGCAGGAAATCACCAGACATGTTTTCTCAGCTCTTCTGCAGCAAATCCCAGAGATGTAGGGCGCTTGTGGGTAGCTTTGCTTTGATTCTTCTGTCCAGTTTGTCCCATACAAGTTCTATGGGATTGAGGTCTGGAGACTGGGCAGGCCAGGTCATTAGATTGAGTTGTCCTTCACTTTCCTTCTTCGCCAGATAGTTCTTGCACAAGTTTCAGGTGTGTTTCAGGTCATTATCTTGCTGAAGAATGAAGGACTGCCCAACTAGCTGTAATCCTGATGGAATGGCATGCCTCTGAAGTATGCTTTGACAGCGATGCTGGTAGAGCTTGCCATGGACTTAGTAAAGATCACCAACTCTGTCACCAGCAAAGCAAACCCAGACCATGACACTGCCTCCTCCATACTTGACAGTGGAAACCACACATGCAGAACTCATGCGCTCACCCTCTCTGCGTCTTACAAATACGCGGCGGTTGGACACAAATATTTCAAATTTTGACCCGTCGGTCCATAAAACCGGCTTCAACTCCTAAAACGGCCAGTTTTGTGTTTTTTGGCACAGGCAAGTCTCTTCCTCTTATTCTGCACTCTTAACAATGGTTTCTTTGCAGCAATTCTTCCAGTTAGGCCAGCTTCACGCAATCTCCTCTGAACAGTTAATGTTGAAATATCTGTACTTCTAGTAGCATTTAGCTGAGCTTGTACTTCAGGGGCAGTTAATAGCCGGTTTCGCAGACTTGTAACTTGAATGAACTTGTTCTCTGATTCTGAGGTCACCCTTGACCTGCCTGATCTTTTTCGGTCCTCGTGAGTGCCAGTGTCTTCAAATTGTTTGATGGTCTTGGCCACAGCAGTTACAGACACTTGCAAAGTTCTTGCGATTTGTCTTAAAGATTGACCTTCATTTCTTAAAGTAATTACAGTCTTTTTTCTTTGCTTAACTGAGCGTATTTTGCCATTTTCTGCTCCCTTACATTCAGGAATGACAAACTTGTGCCTATGCTACCTATATTTATAGTAATCATGGACCCTCACCTGTTAACAATAATTGTTGACAAAAGGTTAATTAGGTAACATGCTAGTTAACTCAGAGAACATCTAACAAAGACACTTTTATACTTAGGCCAGTGTTCTAACACCGTGTTATACACATTTCAGAATTTTAACTGACTTGGGCTTCAGACTGAAATCCCCTTGCTTCGGGTGACCATTTCATTGAAATTGACAAGATTTACATTATCATTTAAATTTTTGAATGCAATTCACTTAAGATTATCAGCTTATATAAGTACACGTATCATATAATGAAATATTAAGTTTTTATAGACAAGTTATACAGTTAAAAGCATAGATAATCATGAAAAACCTGGTTTCAAGCAGGTGTACTCAAACTGTTGACTGGTACTGTATGAAGACTGTTGGACTGGCAGCTCCACATACCCAGAGATTTTTATACATTCAATAGCGTGCTAAAGAAGGGAAGTTTCGTCACAATTGGAAAGGCGGTTCCTAGATACGTGGAAAATCCTAAAGTACAACCAACATACACATTTATGGGACTGTTGCTTTCTTTTTATAAGTAGACTGTATTATAAACATACACCATGTCAATGTGTCTTTCTAATACAGCCGTACATCTATGAATAAGTGAAGTGTTTGGTTTTGTTTTTTACCAGTATTGGATATTATCTAAATACTATTAAAAAACAATGTTAGTCTGTTGGGACCCAAAGATGCAGTATACTCCTCTGGGGTGAAGGGTTAGGGAGCTAGATGGTATAAAAAAAACAATACTAAAACACGACCGTAAAGGAAGTGACATTTTGTAATGACAATATATAAATATATAAAGAAATAAAAGACACAATGAGACAACTTCATCAAGAGCATCACATCAAAGTGCTACTACAATCTTGAAATGTGAACAATACTAATGTTTCTGGCCTGTTAACGATTGAATACCTTCTTGATAATTGCTGCATTAATAGCTTTTACTTTCATGAAAGCAAAGGACAGTTAAAAAATTAATACAGACTGAAAACAGCGAAGGAGACTGTTCTTCACACAGAGAGTGGTGAGGGTATGGAATCGATTACCAAGCCATAAAGCCATCCTTTAAGACCTAACAACTGGACAAGCACTGATGGGTTGAATGGCCTCCTGTGATTCGTATAGTCCTACGTTTAATACTTTTTCCTATTTTCTTTTTAAAATAGGGCCCTAAGCTGATAAGGGCCTGATTCCAAGCGTTTGCACCTGAGCTGTGCTCACCGAATTGATGTCGATGCCCACGGATGTCTGGCTGCCCGGAGGAGACTGGGACAGGGTGGAGGTGGTGCAAACAGACAGGGAAGGGAGCTGCACTAGCCTGGGCTGCTGCAGGCCGCTTACTACCTGGGTGTGGGCCTGTGAGCTGGGCTGGGTGAAGAAGGTGTAGAGAGGGAGCTGCTGTTCCAGGGTCAGAGCCTCCATCGTGATAGCCTTCAAAAAGAGAAAAAAGATGACGAATTTGACCTTACAACACCATCTATTGATTTTTGTAATTCACTGCCTATCTTAACCTAAAGTAATATTTTTCCTTTAGAAAATCCATATTTGAGACCTGTGGAAACAGTTAATGGAACAATTAACCCTGTTCCGCTGTTTATCCTGCTGCTGTACCTGGGAGATGGTTAGAGGAGGGGGCAGCATTGGGGAGAGAGATTCCTGGGAGATGCTTAGAGGAGGGGACAGCGTTAGGGAGAGCTGTACCTGGGAGATGGTTAGAGGGGAAAGCGTTGGAGAGAGCTGTACCTGGGAGATTGTTAGAGGTAAAGTGTTGGGGAGAGCTGTACCTGGGAGATGGTTAGAAGGGAAAGCGTTGTGCAGAGCTGTACCTGGGAGATGGTTAGAGGAGGGGAAAGCGTTGGAGAGAGCTGTACCTTGGAGATGGTTAGAGGTAAAATGTTGGGGAGAGCTGTACCTGAAAGATGGTTAGAGGAGGGAACGGTGTTGGGGAGAGCTGTACCTGGGTGATGGTTAGAGAAAGGAACAGCGTTGGGGAGAGCTGTACCTGGGAGATGGTTACAGGGGGGGAGAGTTGCTGGGGTGGCTGCCTCCTGGAGTCTGTGTTCAGGGTGAGCGGATCCACTGTCCGCTGATGATGCCGGCCGGATCCACTTAGTGTTGCCTGTGATGTTGTAACCACTGCAGGGGAGGAAAAATACAAGTCTTAATACCTGATCTGAATGAAACTCCACCAACAGAAACTGGAAGCAATAGCTGGGCTGTATTCCAAAAAATATTAATTACCCAAAACAAACTAGTTTGTTCCAATTCTAAATAATTTAAACAAGTATGTCAGTAATAAATATCCCCACCACACCTATAGACTCAAAATTAGAGAAAACAATAACATCAACAGTATGTACAGAATACTATAGAATAAGAAACAGTAATGAATAATGGAAAATTGGACAGGTGGTATTTTAAGCTAATCAAGTTCAAGCATTGTTTTCAAGTTACACTTAGAAATGTAACTTTGACATAGATGGATGGATGTACAGTAGACCGATATCCCCAGAATCTGATATTATCAATAATTTATGATGAATAATATTGACACCAAGTTTCATGACAACTTGATAAGTGGTTTCCAGATATAGAGAGAAATCTGTGAAGTGTGACATATGTACGGCTGCCTCCACTATACCCCCTTTGCAGGGGATTGCAATAATACTCCGGCTGTACATAACATTATTCATTACCCTACGCAAACCTCAGTTCTTTACAAATGTTTTATTTTATTTTTAGGGTTTTTGTGAAGCGTTGGCTTCTTGCTCTTGTATAATAGCGTTTTCATTGATTATTCTTGATTACCTGTCAGTTAGTCAATTAGCAGAATGTGAAATACAAAGAGACAGTTTGACAGACAGAAAGGGCCATCCCAGATTCCTGATAGGATCACTTGTGCTCATCCTGCAATAATGATTGCTAACTGGACTAATCTGTCATAAAATAGACAAAACTGCATTATTTCAGAGACATTTCACATTATACACAGTACGATTATTCTTCTGATAACTTCTTATACCAAGACTAAACCTATTATTGGTTCTAGTGAAGTAATCATGAATTTAGTGAGGGTCAGTGGACTTAGCCCTAACCATTACCATGACCAGTTACAAATTAAGTGGAGATAGACTAAGGACAGAAGGTAGAAAATAAAGGAATAGGTTACCTCATCATGCTGTGCAATCACTGGGATCCTTAAGACCAAACTTGACAACATTTTGGGATCAATTAGCTACTAGGAACCAGACAAGCACTGATGGGCTGAACGATCTCAAATGTGACAAAATACTGAATATTAAGTCAATTGGCCTACACTGTACACTTACTACTATGTAAGGGCAACTATTAATATGGCTTACATATTTCACGATTAAAACTCTAAACCCTATAGACAATGCAACCAAACATTTTTTCCTATTTTTAATCTTGCTGTATTGGAGTAATTGAACCTATATAGAACCAACTAAAACCACTCATATTTTAGCAGTGATTATTATTATTTGTATATTTAGCAGACACCTTTATCCAAGGTGACTTACAGAGACTAGGGTGTGTGAACTACGCATCAGCTGCTCACTTACAACAACGTCTCACCAGAAAGACAGAGCACAAAGAGGTTAAGTGACTTGCTCAGGGTCACAAAGTGAGCCAGGATTTGAACCGGGTACCTCCTGGTTACAAGTCATTTTCTTTAACCACTGGAACACACAGCCTCCTTGGTTATTTGTTTTTTATCCATTTGATATAAAAGTCCTTTTGATTTTGCTTCCTGATTTTTATATTTCCATAGAAACGTGCGTCTCCCAGTGTGCGCAATATCTATGCACTGAATTGTAGGATTTTTACAACCACATATCCCAGTATACAATAGTGGAAGACAATTTGGTCCAAGTGATTAACTCTAAGGTAGGGCAAATGAGGGAAAGGCTGCTTTTCTTGCCCTGAAACTCAATAATTTGGTATTATTTAATACCTGCTGAAAAAACATGTTAAAGGGAATTCCTTGTATTTTTTGAGAATCTGCAGGCCCTTGTACAGATGCCATGCCGTTGCATATGCAAGGCAATAGCTGCAGGCATACCTTGGTTAGCAGTGGTGATGCCCAGGTGGGTGAGGGTGGCTGCCAGGTTGCCAGTGCTGCTGGAGGAGCTCAGAATTGGGAAGGATGAATCTTCAGGGTCCAGCGGGGTGGGGAGAGGAGGAGGGAAGTGGATGTTTGTCAGGTCTGGCAGAGACCCCCCTGTGTTGTGAGCAGCTGGAATCAGAGATGATGTTGTTTCCTGGTCAGGTGATGTAAATATACTAAATCCAAAGAGAAAAATAATACAAGCATTATACTGTGCTGAAACTATTTCAGTTAAGTAATTTCAATTATCATTTTAATTTCTTCTTTAAAATTTAGTTTGTAATCTTTCTGCTTGGTAAAAGAAACACAGAAAAACAGCAACACAAGCACCAGTTCAGATCACTCCCTGGTTCATCTCAATCTCTGAAGATGCAGAGTTTCATGAAGATCAAAAGGAAGAAAATATTTTTGTTTCCACTTTTTTTTTTATTTCTCTAGATCTTAAAATCTAGTTTTACGTGTGATGTTAGAGTGTTGAGAAAAATATTCAATGGCACTGGAACAACTGAGATAGTCCCATTAGGATTTCCCATAAAGTGCCATCCTGTATAGGCTGCCTAGCTTGGCCTAAGTAATTACTGTGACTCCCAGTTTATCCCGGCACAAATCAGCAATCTTGTGCTTTAATGCAAATCAAGGAAGCTCAGTTGAATTAAATTCTCAGTAGCCCGTCTCACTCTAATCAGTTTTAATTAAGAACCAGTCACACTCAGAAAGGCTTTTATTATTTTGACAGAGTCATATCTTAGACACAGCAATACTTCCTACTGTAGCTTAGCACTTAATAGTCTATGAAGCACAAGAATCAGTATGGGAAAAAAATCTGTGAGCATGACATCATGACTGGTCAATCTGAGTGATTTAATCAAGTGCTGTGGAATTATACTGGCATAGAAATCCATGCTCTAGAGAAAGTCTTCAAAAATGACCTATTAGAAAATGGATCAGAGATTTCCTTTAACCTGATTGGTCAATACAATGTCCTTAATCTGATAAACGGACCTAGAATTATATAGTTCAAACTATGTTTAATCTCTGTTCCAAATCAATCCGTCGGAAAATATGTAAATTCAGTATTCATTTATGTAATGTACCTTTTTTCTGCTTGATGAAAGAAAATCTGTTTTCGTATATAACACTTCCTCTGAATGTTGTCAATGTAGACAAAGTCTGCTTCCTTGCTATCCTAGACGTTTAATCTGTCTATTAAATTTAGTACAGCAAAGTAAAAAAAAAAAAAAAAAAAAATAGCCAGGAAGGCGGCTTTAAATACTTTAATTTGTGAACAAGTTACTGAACAAATAGCACAATCCGCAACAACACGTGTAGGCTACTAGATATTTTTAATTACTACAACTCTCTTTACTTATTTATTTTATTTTGTTAATATATTACAGGACCCAACATTAGCTTAAATACTGAAACTTACACAACCATGCTCGCTTTTGTGTACGAGGTATCAGAACTAAAGAGCAGCACCATGTAAGTAGAAGCACACATGGAATTCAGAGCTAACCACATCATTCATTAAATATTGAGGAAAACATTTGTATTCATTAACAAAAAAAACTAGTGCGGCTCAGGACATTTCACTGCACAAGCCAGGTCTTACCAGACTAAGGATTTCTTCTTCGGGTTCTATTGCTTAAATAAGACTGGATTTGAATGAGTTTATGGATTCATTTGTTCTGTAAAAATCTTGTCTTTTTTTTTTTTTTAAAAAGGAGGGCTAAATCCCCCCCCCCCCCCCCAATTTAGAATGTCCCTCATCACAACAGGAGAATGATATTGGACAACATAATCAAGGGACCCGGCTATACCAGGAGATCAGGCCCTACACCAGGGCGGTGCCAAATCCAATTGGGTAGACACGTCCTAATGAAGTGGTAAGGCAGTGTATATAGTGAGTGCAAAACAGGTTTTATGAAACAATTTATCAGGTGCAATTCACTTTAAGAAGAGTGTGTGAGCTAGCAGCTGAAGGCCTTAATATCAGCATGCAAAGATAAAACATTATGGCAAAGTTTAAAGCATGTTGCTAATCAGGTGACCTGCAGTTCCTGTGGAAATCGTTGAAGTAATCAGATCAAAAAGCAAGAGGATAATGCGCCTGGTGAGTTTACAACTCAAATTAGGATTCCCCAGTGAAGCGTTTGATTTACAGAAATCCAGCCCTGCATGCCAGATACAGTTCAGATTAACAGTACTTTGATTTCATTTGAAACTCATTTAGTACCTCTTACCCAGTGTGCCTGGCTATCTGCTCTGCTCGTCAGAGACTCTGGGTTAGGGTGAAACTGCACCCTATGGGAATCATGTATTACATTTTGGAAAAATATTTTTACATTACCAAACATTAGAACAGACAGGTCTTATACAATATGTAACAGTGCTCAAGTAATCTTTTTATTTTGCAGACTCCTGCAGACTCCTATTTTTTCTATACGGTTGCCTGAAAATAAAATGGTTGCCTATTTAAAAACATGAGTGTGTAAGTATTTGTTACAGTCTTCGTTTTTAAAAATAAGTTAGAATAATTCAGCCCGCATAGACATACAGTAATGATTCTGAAACGGTAATAGAAACAAGCTTTTAGCGACTTTTAAATAGTTTGCAGAGTTTAATCCAACATTAACTGTAACTCTGTAATTGTAATACTTCTGGTAGTGTTGTCTTATATAATACATGACTCATGAGCCACATACGTTTGAAATATGTTTTCAACAGTCTAAGTAGTGCAAGTGTGTGCCAGTGACATTGTCACCAATGTCCCCCAGTGTATTTTGCTACACTAACTGCCACTGCAGCAACAATAAATAATAACATATCACAAAATTAAATAGAATTTAATGAAAACAGAAAGTGTGAAATGTACCATTTGCATGCGCGTGTTGAACATCTTGGATTCCAGCGAGATGGTTTCTTGGCTTTCCCTCCTGGATAAGTCACATGTAGACCACCTCATTTTCTGAACCAGAGACATCGGTGAATCCATCCACCATAAATGAAAAACAATTACTCTAAGAGTTGTGTTTTGAGTACATTTTGCATTTGTGCAGCAGTGGAGCCGATCATTTCGGCATACATTTTGTTATTTGTATAGGTAGCGTTGACATTCACTCCATTCATTTTTTGTAACTCCAGCACTGGGCGATACTTTGTGAAAGGGAGCTCTTCTTTTGCAATAAAACAGGCGGTGATCAATTCTATGCGCATATCCTCTTTGATTCCGTTTGATGAAAATACATGGAGATTGTCTGCTGTGTTGGTTGCATTTGCTTTTCTGAAATATACAGCTGAGCCTTTGCATGTCTTGCACTACTGTTAAAAGAGGTACAGCCTGCTATAAAATCAGTATTGCTGTCAATTTGTGTCCCTGCTTGCCTACAATAACTGCAGTGCATTAGCCCTGACTTGGTGAACTAACCAGCTGAAGTGTTGGCACCACGATGGCTGAGCTTTTCATTTCACCCGCTCAGAAAACGAAGACTTGGATGACTCGGTCAAAATAACAAAACCCTTTGAGTGTGACCGGCTCTCAATTAAAATTGATTAGAGTGAGACTGGCTACTGGGAATGTCATTCAGAAGTTGAGTCGCTCTCCTCTTTATTTGTGCTGCAGCGGTTTTGTAATACATTTGAGTATTTTCTGCTGTTCTTTCCCTGCCATTTTTAGCACGTTTCAATTTTTACCACCTGACTTGACTGTTCTGGTCTGCATGTTCATTATTATTATTATTATTATTAGTAGTAGTCGTAGTATTTTATGTTCAAGTTAATTTATGCTAAAGTACAGTACACCCATTTGATGCCTTCATTAAAGCATAGTTCTACTGCAGGATTAGTACAAAATGTGTCTTCTTGAAAAAAACATCTTGAACTACAGCCAGCTATGGAGCACGGGTCTGGATTACCGTAATGTTATTATGCACGTGCAAAGAGAAATGTGCTGTATTACTATATTTTTATGTTAAGAAAAACATCTAAATATTGTTGTAAAATGTTGTAAAAAGTATGTATGAAACAAGAAATTCCAGCAGAAAGGTGGTCACCTGAAGGCCCCTAGATTAATATTTACAGTCGCCTACAGAGAATAAAGGTTGCCATGGTGACCAAAATGGTTGCTACTTTGAGCACTGTGTAATATATGAAGAACCTGATGGACAAAGTAATTCTAGATAACAAAATAATTGCATTAATCTCACCCATCTTGCACATCCATTAACTACTCAAGTCACAGATGTGCAGTTGTTAAAAGAAAGACATGTTATAGCTAGGGTGTCTGATTTTTAGGTCAAACTGTTTTTACAAATTAGGGTGAATGCTTTTTTAAAAATCTTAATTAAAAAAAAAATAAAAAAATGAGTCAAATTGGGTTAAACCCCAAAATCAGACGCCCTAGTTATAGTGGACATGTGTTTTCATTTTAAAGCAGACATCTGGTACCACACTAGATTAATGAAAGTTCAGTTTGCATGTATTTCCTTCAAGGGAGTCTTTCATTGGTTATTCCATCCCAGTCTCTTCTGGGTCATGTTATTGACTGAAAGCATGTCAGCCAACAGAGAAAGCAGCTGACCGTGTATTGACAGGGAAGAAGCCAGTGAATGGGTGGGGACAGTTTCAATTTCAAGTGAAATGACCCAGGAAGTGCAATGGCTTGCCAATAGAGGTTTATTTAACCTAGTGTAGAACTTGATATCATGTTTTAAAAAGAAAATACATATTTGCTACACCAGATACCAGTAAACTTAAGCTCAAGCAAAAACACAGGATAGCAACACATTGCATAGAACTTCTGGTTAGTTAGTGAGAATACATTTATTTACATTGAATGCATCTTGATTTTACAGTGATTACTTATTTCCTATGCACAGCAGCACAGCTCTCCATTATCACTGGCTGTCTAACATATTGATGTGAACAGGCTGGCTGTAGGGGTGATGTCAGGCCAGAAAGGAGTACATAGACAGAGAATACTGGCAAGTGAAACTGATATGCTGTGGCACTCAGTGTGTTTATTAAACAAAAAAAGTTAAACAAAAAACAGCACATGCCACTTTGGGCCAAAATAAACAGACAAAAAAATGGACTAACACTAAAACAAACAGTGGACGAACACTAAAAACACAAAACAAGTACGGTGCTGGTGCTTCCAGCACTCGTAGCAGTTGTTATTGTTGTTATTATTATTTTTACCTCCTCACTCTCTCCTGTTCCTTCGCCTTGAACACACAATCCTGAGTGAGTGAAACATCTAAACACCAACATTAACACACCACATGCAACACATAACACAAAATACACACAGGGGCGGAGCATACTGCCACAATTGAGTATACTGCACTCTAGCTTATACATACATTACTCAGTTTGTTTTTCTCACCTGGACCGTTGTGTGTATCTTTTAAAACTGCACACTTGAGACCTATAGTATGGATGTTCTGGCAGAGAAAATACATGGAAGTACTTTTTAAACTACAGATACTTTAAGATGAGTTAAGGAGATTCCTACCAACCATGAATCACTTCCACACACAATTCAAGAGCCGCTGGTATACTACACACTGCTATGCAGACCTTCTGGTCAAGTATCAACACAAGTAGTGAAGAAAGAGCAAGACTTTTTCATGATCCCTGCAACTGCTCCCAGACATGCATTCCTAACACTCTCCAGTTTCCAGAGGTGGAAGGCCAGTGTACCTGCCCCCCACTGAACTAACAAAAGTACAGAAAGACCAGCGTACCCCCACTGAGCTAACAGAAGTGCAGGCTCAATACTCACTTGATTCCCGGGACTTCACAGGACTTCGGCCTCGACGACACATTCTGCAAAAAGAATAACAATGTCTCTGAAGTTGGCCAATTATCATTCCACCTTAAAGAATTGGAACAACGCTCACTGGTGTTCCAGACTGCACAGGCCTTCCTACCTTTTTGTTGTCCCACATTTGCTTTGGGTGTGTTTTGTCCATCTCGGATTCATTTTCTTCTGTGCCAGGTACTGTTAATAAAAGCACTGTGGGGGGGTGGGGACGCGAACAAAGTTGAGCAGCTTTTATTAAACATGTGAGACCTTAACCAGAAGAAAATACACATTAGGTTGTCCACAGCAGACTTTAGGCAAAGACTAGCTGAACAGCAAAGTGACAGTCAACCTCAGAAACTGGATGTCAACTAATGGCACATGATTGTGAAGCATGCCATTTCAGATGGATGGGTGTGCAGTTGCTGTTGCTTTTTATTAACATATAAATGACATTTTAGAACATTAATATATAGCTTTTAAATTCCAAGCAGTTTAAAAAGTAGTGCAAAAACAGCAGTGTTACGAAACAGTATATTCACAAATAGAGCACCAGACATTATGAAATGCATGACTGACTGAAAAAAAAAAAAAAAAGAGAGAAGTGGTGACTAGTCGACCTAATTGACCTATTCAACTATTGGATTCCAATTGGATGTTCTACCCTACTTAGCATGGGTTTAAAATATCAGTTGTTATCTAATGTATTCTTTTTATATAGTCACTTCATATAATTTTCTTTTTCAATCGTCAAATCCTGGTGATAAAAGCAACCCTGTGAATTCAGTAAAGCTTGCAGAACCATGTCTACCCTGCAAGTCAACCATTAACCTGTGCCCCTGCAACACTGCCCCCAGTGGAAGTAAGAAATGGCACATTTGTTCCATGTGGTATTTTAGACAAGAAATTCGTACATCCACAAGGGACTAGTGTTTCCGAGGTACAAGTTGAGGGTTACACTCTGGTGTGCCAGATGTACTTGAAGGTTAGATGTGATTCTGAGAGCTCTATTTGGGCACCATGATGGGAGAGCTCTACTGAGGGGCGCTTTAAACCTGAGTATGTGGCGTGATGACTCAGACAGTAAATGATATACAAAGTGAATCGAACTAAGAAAAAGACTACACTAATTAAGGCTACTTAACTGAAATAAACAAAATGTACTCCGATTATTTGACAATGAGCACCGATGTTCTTTATCCTGTTTAATCTCTCTGCAACGTTGGCTCTGAATTATCTATTAGCACTGACAGATATTATTGCAGTGTGGGAGCATTTAATCTCCAGCAGCAGCTTACCTCGTTTGTGCTGCATGTCCTGTGATCCTCCTGTGAAGGTGTCCTGTGGGTTGGGGTTCATGGTACTCTGATGCAGGGCAGAATCTGAATTGGTCCTACCGGAACAAGGGGGTTGCACAGTTTAAGAAGGAATCACTTTTTCTTTTTTCGTATATCCTTCTCTACTGATTACCAAGAGCTCTACTAAGCATTTGACCCACAGCCTTTTAAGCCACAAAGGACTAATGTATGACATATTATACTCAAAATAGACCTTGTTTAATGTCCTCCCATAATTCTATTTTACTATAAGAATGAATTTGGTTTTGCAAAGGGTCTAATGATGTAATGCACTGGGAGTACTTACATACTTTTCTTTAGCAAATGTGCAAGTCACTGCATCTAACAAAACAGTTCCACAAAAATTCTTTGTCATGCAAATATATTCATTTTATAGGTCTCAAATGTGTAATTTTGAAAAAAAACATGTTCTAGCAAACATGTACTTTCATTTCAAAACATGATAGCTGGTACCATACTAGGGTAAAGAAAACTTGACATGCCATGTTTGATTGTCTTTCACTTCCTGGGTCATTTCACCTGGAGAGTGTCACCACCTCTTCAGTGGCTTCTTTCCTGTCAATAACCAATGAGCTGCTTCCTCTATTCAATGACAAGTTTTCAGCCAGTAATATGACCCAGAAGACACTGCTAAGTAAAATGACCCCGGGAGTACAAGTACAAACAGATAACCCAAGAATAAGGCACAGAAACTGAGCTTCCTTTAAACTGAATTAGCACCAGATTTCATGTTTTAAAATTAAAATCCATGTGTGCTATAACATGTGTTATTTTTAAAACTGAGACGTTTGTAGCAAATAGAAGTGATAAATTATTAGGATTTATGGAATTATTTTATTAGCTACAATTACTAGAAGTACCAATATTTTAAAAAGTGAAAATGTCGGTATTGCTTACCTTCTCCAGCTGGTGTCCGGTGGGGGGGACAGGTAAACAGAGCTGTAGGGACAGCTATCAATGTGGGGCTAGCAGTCAAGGAACAGCAATCAAGGAAACACTTCAAAAAGCAGGAGGGGAAAATCAACAGGTACAATTTAAACCAAGTCAAGTGGAAGAATCTTTAAAAAGCTCAGTCCATATTCAGTTGTTTATTTGGACTTAACTTTCTTTTCCATACACAGTACTTGTTATACAAACAGAATGCTTGAAGAGTGTTGTGTTTATTTCACTCATGAGGACAGCCATAACTACAGTACCCCAGGAACAGTCATGATGTATCCTCTACTGAGACACAATCGGTATTGCTTCGGACACACATGTTCTGTGTACAGAAAAAGAAAATTTCTTTCTCTAGGATGATAGAGCTGTAAACTGAACTACTGGCTTGAGTATTCAGAACACAATGCTGGAAATTCTAGAAATGATGCGCTAAGGACCCAGTTACAAGCTTGACTATAAATGATGCGGAACTGCCTCTGGGGAGTGTGGTATATTCTTAATGTTGCATCACAATAGATCATAAATAGCACTATAAGTCATTGCCAGCTTTTTCTACTCAAGTAGATTCTCATTTCACTGGCTAGCAAATCCCACAGACAGATTCTACAGCAGGTCAGTGCATTGATTCCTGGCTTCCTGTGAAGGAAGAGGCTGAAAAACAGATGCCAACTGAAGCTAACTAGACGTAACTAAAATACAAAAAGTAATTTAACTCAGTTTAGCTTTTATGATTTGTATGATGCAAAATGTGATCACTTAAGGACTATTTTGTTAAAACTAAAAAATAAATGTGTAAGGAAGAGCACGTAATCATATCAACTATAAAACACACATTCAAGAACCACATGGTGAACTTCAGTGTTGTGCTTTTGGTCTTGTAGCACAATACATACCTATATTATGATGTGATATACTGTGAAATGAAAGCATCACGACCCATTGGTACATGATGAATCACTACACCCCTAATAAATGTCACTACTGTCCAAGCATAATTGAATCTAGCAAACACCCAGGAAGGAGGCAGCCTTGCATTATCATCCCACTGAAAGGATATCTGGCGCCCGTGCTTGTCCACTGAAAGCGGGCGTCTGTGTGGAGAGCTGATCCGGTTCCGGTCTCTGTACACCCTGTCCACCAGTCCGTGATGTCGGGTTGATCGGCTCGTGTCCAGACCTGCTGTCTGGAAAGCAGTCTGCAACATGAACAGACATTAATACAGTGGACTCACTCATCCAAACCATTTTTGACCCAGTTACAGAGAAGTGATTGGAGTGCCCTGAACTAACAATGCCTTAGGCAGTTTTATTTCATATAGTTAACATCAATTATGTACACACCAATGCTGTACAGCTCAAGAGAAATTAAGGTAACAGATCAAGAGAGCTGAAGGTCAGTTGGTGTCCTCTGATCCCTACACACTGGATCTCCACTACCAGCATCCGTCAGCTAGAGCTCACCGAGGGTCTGACCAGTAGAAGCCTCTTCAAATTTCAAATATATTTATTTAACCAGGATTGAGATAAACATGTCATTTACAAGAGGATCCTGGTAAAAAGCGGCGGCAAGAAATAACATTATAAAATGTTATAATGCTTGCGCGTCTGCCTGGGGCCGCTGCCTGGCTTGCAAGAGGATCCTGGTAAAAAGCGGCGGCAAGAAATAACATTATAAAATCAATGGCAAAAGTAGACAAATCATTCAGACAAGGCAAAAACACTTAAAACAATCATTAAAACACAAATACAAAATACATCCATAAAAACAGGACAATTCCAAATGATCCTGGTCAGTATCAGTACTTACAGGATTTGCAACCTTATTGTTGTCAGAGTTAAATAAACAATAGGTGTGTGTAGCAGGGCGGTAGGAAAGTCCTGCTTACATGTACATTCCACCCCCGTGCTTCCTTCTTCTGGTCTGACGTCACCGCTCAGCCATTTCCTGCCACAGTGTGTAATAATGATATGCCCCTTGGCTGCACAAATGCAGTTTGGTTTTTCGGTTTTAAACTTCCATTTCAGTTTTACAGAAAAATGACTGAAAGTCAAAAACAGCTGAAAGAGTTGATGAAAAACTGACCCGATCAGAACCGACTTGCACCCCTAAAGCGGATCAGCACAGCTGTGGCCAAAAGTTTTGCATCATTTGGAATTTTAGGATTGAGAAACAATTCAAGTAAAAAAACAAACATGTGAACATAATTTAACATCATTTAAATGAAATAAACTACAAAATGATACCACTAATGTCTACCGGAAGCCAAAATAACAGTACAGTATTTTATGTTATTTTTAAATGTTATATTCTTCTATTTTCTGTTTTTTGTTAAGTATACAGAAAACTACAAAGCGGTATGTAATTCAATGTTAACGTAACATTATTCAGCAGGTTTCATTCAACTTTACAAAGCAAAATTAGTTAATTTCAAAGGGTGAAGGGAAACTTTTGGCCATAGCTGCAGATACAAACACTACGCAAAGTAAAATTATATTGCAATTACTCAAATTGTGTTGTTTTTTAGTCTGCATTAAGGTACTTTCACCTGAGTTCAGGAGCTGCTCTTCAGTTTTAATTACCTATCATAGATACATGTAGCAAAGGTTAGATCAGTCTTTATAGAAGTTAGAACCAGTGCAGTGATGTACCACTTTGAATCAAGTTTCCTTTTGTTTTGCTGCAATACACTGCACAAGATGGTGCTGGTGTTTACTAATAGAAGGACATTGCGGTCTGTCTTACATTACTGTCCAAGGTAGGCAACTAGGACTAAACAGCAGGTCAAAGCAACTTAAAACATAAAAAATACAAACACAAGAGTCACATCAAAATACAACAGCAGAGTCATATCAAAATATAACAGCAGTCATATTAATGAGTGAGTGTTGCAGCCACGAGACCATTACTAGCTCAAAACCAATGAGGGACCTATTATTGTGTGGCAATAGGTGCTGACCCATATAATGATTGTATATAGTCTCTGTTTCTTACCTGGTTACCTTTACCTCCTTTAAGCTGTTTTTGTTTATGTAAAGTGCACAACAGAGACACATCTCACCTGGAAGGGCAGGTCGATGGTGCTGCTGCCTAGCTGGTTCACATTGGGCAGGGATCCTCCATAGTACTGCCCACGGCTCTGTCCCAGCTGCAAATACTGAGTCTTCTGTAACTGCAGCTGGACACAAAGATCATTAAGTCGAAACACATTGAAAAAGAAATGGATCAACTGCTGCACAACTGGTTATATACTCATGGAACAAGTGTCAATACTGTTGGTATTTATAGAGTCCTCGATAAACATTTTTTTGTATTTATTTTGCACAAACTACTTCAAACCCAGTGTTAATTTTTTATTGCAATTTTTTAAAAGCAAAATTAGATGCCATAAACAACTCAATAATTAAATTAAATTATTGATCACAAAATCCTTTATTTTGCAAACCTCAATTAAACAGTGATCGATTCATCACCCTACAGTATTTGGTGGTTCAGTGATTTCAGAAAATCGGGACTTTTGTTGTCCTCAGCATTTAAGTATTTTTTTTTCTATTACTTCCTAAATTGACATATCATTAAATGTTTATATTTTAAAGTATGATTAATTTACTACAAATTATCAATAATATTTTGAAAAAATATACATTGTAATTTATAGAAACTTACACTTAAGCCAGTAACATGGTTAAAATAATGTCCCAAGCTAAAGTACCAAAATTTCAAAATCTCACCAACAAAAATATTTCTGCAAGTTGTAAAGCAATTCAGCCTCCCTGATAATAAACAGTTGTATCTTTTTAAATAACAAATAATCAAAACATAAGAAAAAATGTCAAATTAGAAATAATGCATTTTAATTCTGAAAATATCGCGTCAACTTGGTCACAGTTTATGGATTTCGCCAATTTAAGTAAGGAATTGAAAAAGACAACTACAATGTTGGGGTCCTCAGAGGGGTCTTATCTCACTGCTGATAGGAAGAAGTTGACTTATGACTAGGGCTGCAAACTACTTTTTACTGTTGTTATTATTACTAGTAGAATTAGTATTATTATTATTTAGAGAGGCACGGTGGCGTTGTGGTTAGTGCTGCTGCCTTACAGCTCCAGGGTCTTAGGTTTGAATCCGATCTAGGGATCTGTCTGTGTGGAGTTTGCATGTTCTCCCCATGTTTGTGTGTGTTTTCTTCCACAGTCCAAGGTTGATTGGTCACTCTAAATTGCCCTCTGTGTGAGTGTGTGTGGTGCCCTGCGATGGACTGGCGTCCTGCCTAGGGTGTAGTCCCGCGTCATGGGTGGAACCATTAAAAGAACTGCAGTCAGGCTTGTTAATTAGGGAGAAGACATTTTGTCACCAAGAGAGTTTTGTGAGAAGGTTGGCACCCATCTGAAGTCTGTAGTCTTACATTTCATTGAAGAAAAAAATAGTAGGAATCTTTGAACTTCCTGAGCTGGAAGCAATACCTGGAACAATGAAGATGCACCTGGTTGTATGCTCTCAAGGAACCTCTGGGCCTACCATAGCACACAGAATCCTGTCTTCCTTTTGCCAGGGAACACAGTGAAAGTGTTTCAATCCCCAGGTGTGTTAGGTCACAAAAAGTTCAGAACTGAAGGCTCAAAGTTCAAGGAAAAGGAAAAATAAAGAAATCTACACTAAATAGTGTTCAAGTGGTTGAAGCAAGAGAAGATGGAAAAAAAGAAAAAGAGCAAGAAAATGATGCTCCAGCAGAAGCGATTTCTTCCAGCAGTACATAGTTAGCTTTGGCTTTTGGGGACTGGGTTGCAGTCGTGTACGAGAGTTCCTGGTTGGTAGGGAAAATAAATGAAGTCACCAATCAGAATGACGTTATAGTACAGTTCTTGCACCCATCAGGGCTCTCGACAAAGTTTTACGAGCGAACAAATGGAGATAAGTGCTACTGCCCAGTGTCTGATGTGTTAGCTAAGCTATAGAACACAAGTTTACCTTCATACACATTAAGAAGTTACACAGTAACCCAAGAGGTTATGGATTATATTGAAAAGATTCATCTGAAAAAATCCCAAGTTACAGACCAATGTTTGGGGGGGGGGGGGGGGTTACGACAACCAAAACTGTATATAAAAAAAATGAATTCACACTATGAATTGTTGTTTTTATAATGTTAATTTTAAATATTTGAAAAGTTAAATTATTTTTTGCATTGTGTAATTTATAAAAAAATATATATTTGATACATAGATATTTTCATGTTTTTTAATTATATATTGTTTATTTAAAAATCATTAAACAATAGCACAGAATACTAGTCAATTCTTATTCGTATTATCACAACATTTAATTGCAAAATTGGTTTGAATAGTAATTTGTATTTACATCTTTTTTTTAAATGTTTTTGCGTGACCAAGTTGACATTTCTTGAGGGACCACAATGTTTATCTTGTAGCCATAGCAACATAAAGTTGGTGGGAGCTTGGCAACTTCAGTTCCATGTACTCTAGGGGTAGTAAAACATTTTGGGACCAAACACTAAACACTTCATTGATTTAAAAAAAAAAAAAAAAAAAAAAAAAAAAAAAAAAAAAAAAAAAAAGCAAAAAAGTCCCAATTTTCTGAACTCACTGGGCTAAAGTAGCTGCTACCCAGAAACACATATGATCTCCTTAAACGATGCATGCTTCAAGCTATGCCTTTATGATAGTAAAGTTTTCTTGCTTTTTAATAGAACGTTTTCTGAATGCATATATTTTATTTAAGAAATAACAGCAAGGTAACACAGGAGTCTATAAATCCTAGAGACCGGAGGCATTGGTAATGCCATTACCACTTTATATATTTACATTGGTAGTCCACTGAAAGTGTTTTGTAAAATTAGCACCCCGGAATCATTTGGTCTGGGGTAGGCAGACCACGGGCCGAATCTGGATCACCAGTACATTTTGAACGGACCACCAGGTTATATGCTTTATGCTGCATTCACACTGGAAAAGCATCACAGTGCTTACGAGTGTGTTAGGAGAGGTACAATAGTAGTTACACAAGCAGCACTATGAATAAACAAAATATACAACAGTAGCAGCAGTTATAGTTATATGACACTGCTGTAGTGTGCTTGGGCTGCTGTAGCATGGTTTGCAAGCTCCTCCTCTATGGCTACAGCAATTAAACAATAGTCATTAGTACGTGTTTTGCAAATGGTTCGAGTTTGGAAAAATCACTCTTCACAGAGACGAAAACAACAACTATACAAGTACTACAAAGCCCTATGCTATAAGTATAAAAGTACTATAAAAGTAGCTCTTCCAAGCTGATTCTAACATAACCTATGATACGCTCTTGTTAATAACATGCAGGAGTTCATGTGTACTTGTGTTCTGCTGTTGCATACTCATCACTCAGGAATGCACACAATACTGAACTGTACTACACACACTGCACAAAACATTTTGCAAGTAATGGAAGCACAATGGGCAGATTTCACCCCCTTGAACTTCAACTTTGATATGGCATCATTCAAAATGACAACTTTTGCGGTCCAAGCCAGTCTTACAACACATGCAATTAAAATGTTTCCAGTCTGAAGTATGTGCAGCTCACATTGTGTGTATGTGTACTCATTCTCCAAGATGAGCATTATTAATATTATTAACATGATAGTTCTGTTCTGATGCAAGTATAGGTCTCCTGTAGCTCAGGGCTTCTGAGGACCTGCCACTTACTGTGAGTATTAGCCTGTTATAAATGTACTGAATGTAAAATTGCTATATTATCTATTAGGATGTGCTTATTTTATTTGGAATTCACTTGAAAGAGAAAGCACAATAATTTGTAGTTGCTTTGTTATCACAGAAAAATACAAGAACACTTCTACAATTATGTGAAGGAATGTTATCAGTAAGACAACAGCAAGAAGGCAAACTATTAAAAGAGAAAGCAATTATGCAAAAAATCTATTCCCAAAAAAACCACAAAAAACTCTGAAACCAACAGCATGTGTAAAAACTATATTTGTGCAGCTATGTGTTTGTGGATTTGGGGTTAGGAGTCAGAGTGTAAATGTTACTCTAGATCTGACATTGCTGTAACTAAGAATTGTGGACCTTCACAAAACATAATTGCACTACCCCGGAGACAGCATATTTATTTGTTTAATTCTTCTTATCATTTACAACTAAAACAAATGAATGGAAGAATACAAAACTAGCAATAAATCAATCCAAATGGGGATCAGTGCTAATGCTAGTGCTAACACAAGGTAAGAAACTGAGCTTGGGTTGCACTCTATGTACTCAAACAGACCCTGTTCCACTTGTGTTTCCACAGTTGTTATTGCCTGAATCCTGGAGTTCTGCTCAGGTCTGTATAACAGGGTGTGTCTGAACAACTTGACCTCCTTTTTTAATAATTAAGCAATTTGTGCGTGTGTATGTGTGTATATAATTTTTTTTACAAAACTCCAAAAACGCTAATTCAAAAGTATTCATACCCTGACAAGGAAAATGAAATAGCTAGCTAGTTGAGGCACCTTAAGCAAGAATAGCCTCTTTTAAACAATTCTGATATTTGTCAATGAGTTTTTGGCATGATCCTTTTGTGATTTTTGACCATTCTTCAACGCAAAATTGTTCCAGATCATTCAAATTCAGAGGACTTCTCTTGTGCACAGCCTGCTTCAACGCATACCAATGACTCAATCGGATTTAGATCGGGTTTGATTAGGCCATTCCAGAACACTGATTGTATTCTTTAACCATTCTGAAATAGATTGTGATGTGTGCTTTGGATCATTGACATGTTATAACATACAGTTGCACTTTAAAGCAAGTTTTGAAGTGGAGAGTTTCAGATGATTGGCCAATGTCTTTTGGTATGTTATGAAATCCATTTGACCATGTATTGGAACTAAATTTACTGTGTCATTAGAGGAAAAACAGCCCCATAGAAGGATATTACCATCCAGGGTTCTCCTCAGGCCTTTTCAGTCGGGCGGGCTGCCCGGCAAAGTGGCTGTCGTCGCCCGGCTATTAAACCTGAAGGCGTATTCCTTTCGTTGTGATACCGTAACAATATGTACCCAGGAGCTTGTGAGAGACATTGGGGTTCATTTATAGAGGCTGTACGCCTTTAAGGAGAAAGGCATGATGGGATATCAGCTTTTGTCAGCTGACATACAAATGCTTAAGTGCAGAGGTGCTGTATTATTACACTGCGGTAACGTGCAAGGTTGGTGACCAAACGTGTGTGAGTAATGCTGTGTTAAAATGAACAGTTGCATTAAAAAAATGTAGAATAGCAAAATACTAAAATAGACGCGAATTAATGCCCTGAAAACTTAACAAAGAAAACAATTTAAATAAAGCTATGAGCTCAATAATTAAGCTAAAAAGGAAGTGAAAAAGGTTACTTTTCTTTTTTGTGAACTCCAATAATTCTACATTATCTTTCCCCAATCAAATCGTAGGGTGCCTAAATAAGCACGGTAATTTACCTTAATAAAAAACAGTAATGAAAAGAATATAAAAAAGCGCAACCAGATATAGTCAACAAAAAACAACATTATTCAAATTTTGTCGTATTTTTTGACAAAGAATGTTTCCGTTAAAATTGAAATTTATATATATATATACACACACACACACACACACACACACACACACACACACACACACTACCGGTCAAAAGTTTTATAATTTTTCCAGTTTTTATTGAAATTTAAGTAGTTCAAGTCCAGTGAATAACCTGAAATGGTACAAAGGTAAGCGGTAAACTGTCAGAGGTTTAAAAAAAAGTTTAGGTTACCAAAAACTGAAAAATAATGTACATTTCAGAGTTATACAAAAAGGCCTTTTTCAGGGAACAAGTAATGGGTTAACAACTTACAGCTGTTCTTCAGCAATGGAAGTAAATTAAGCCTTGAAAGTTGACGCTAACAATGTCCCAACTTTTGTTGATTACTTACAAACCCTCAGTCTGATTAAAAGCAGTGTTGGAACAGACTGTGTTACTACACCCTCTTAAGCATTATTTGGACAGTATTGTACTGCAGGAAGTAGTATACTGCTATCATAATGGCGAGAAAAAGGCAATTAACAAAGGAAGACAGACAGACAGACAGACAGACAGACCATTATAACCCTTAAAAGTGTAGGTCTTTCCTTTAGAGAAATTACAAAGAAAGCCAAGGTGTCAGTGAGTACAGTTTCCTACACCATCAAAAGGCACTTGGAAACTGACAGGAAGAGGTCTGGCAGACCCAAAGCCACAACAGAATCAGAAGAATCAAGTTTCTGAGAGTCAACAGCTTGCGTGATAGGTGGCTCACAGGACAACAACTTCAAGCACAGCTTAACACCAGTGGAAGTAAGCAAGTCTCAGTTTCAACTGTGAAGACTTCGAGCTGCAAGTTTGACAGGTCGAGTGGCAGTAAGAAAGCCATTGCTAAGATGGCAAAATAAGAAAAAGAGGCTTCCCTGGGCCATGAAGCACCGCCAGTGGACTACTAAAGACTGGAAGAAGGTCTCATGGACCGATGAATCCAAATTTGAAATCTTCGGTTCATCACGCAGGGTTTTTGTACGCCATCGAGTAGGCGAAAGGATGGTTCCTCGGTGTGTGACATCAACTGTCAAACATGGAGGAGGAAACGTGATGGTCTGGGGCTCTTTTGCTGGATCCAGAGTCGGCGACTTGCACAGAGTGAGTGGCACCCTGAACCAAAATGGCTACCACAGCATTTTGCAGCGCCATGCAATACCCTCTGGTATACGCCTAGTTGGTCAGTGGTTCATCCTACAGCAAGATAATGACCCAAAACGTATCTCCAGGCTATGTCAGAACTACCTTAGAAGAAAAGAACAAGACGGTAGGCTTCAAATCATGGAATGGCCAGCACAGTCTCCAGACTTAAACCCCTTCGAGCTGGTTTGGGATGAACTGGACAGAAGGGTGAAAGCAAAGCAACCTACAAGTGCAACACATTTGTGGGAACTTCTGCAACAGTGTTTGGAAGAACTTTCCGAACAATATTTGATTTCCATTGTAGAAAGAATGCCACAGGTGTGTTCGGCTGTTATATCTGCAAAAGGTGGCTACTTTGAGTCAAAAATTTAGATTAAATTTTGTTATTTAAAACGATTCCATGATTTAATTTTCATCTCCAGTTGTTTATTTGTTCTATGCTTTGAGTACATTGAGACATTAAACTGCATAAATTTCAATTAAAACTGGAAAAATTGAGGTGTTCTAAAACTTTTGACCAGCAGTGTGTGTGTGTGTGATTTTTTTATATATATATATATATATATATATATATATATATATATATATATATATATATACACACACACACACACACACACACACACACACACACACTTCGTTTATAAGAATCACATCCGTCCCAGATTGAGTCTTATGAGCAGTCGATTCTTAAAAGCGGACCAATGATTACAATTAGCAAAAGTCTGCAGAGTCCTATTTTACTACAGTATACTTGAGAAGCGATCATCTCATAAGGGCGCCTAGTTTAACTGCCATGCGGTGTTATATAAGAACATAAGAAAGTTTACAAACGAGAGGAGGCCATTCGGCCCATCTTGCTCGTTTGGTTGTTAGTAGCTTATTGATCCCAGAATCTCATCAAGCAGCTTCTTGAAGGATCCCAGGGTGTCAGCTTCAACAACATTACTGGGGAGTTGATTCCAGTCCCTCACCATTCTCTGTGTAAAAAAGTGCCTCCTATTTTCTGTTCTGAATGCCCCTTTGTCTAATCTCCATTTGTGACCCCTGGTCCTTGTTTCTTTTTTCAGGCTGAAAAGGTCCCTTGGGTCGACACTGTCAATACCTTTTAGAATTTTGAATGCTTGAATTAGGTCGCCACGTAGTCTTCTTTATTCAAGACTGAACAGATTCAATTCTTTTAGCCTGTCTGCACATGACATGCCTTTTAAGCCCGGAATAATTCTGGTCGCTCTTCTTTGCACCCTTTCTAGAGCAGCAATATCTTTTTTATAGCGAGGTGACCAGAACTGCACACAATATTCAAGATGAGGTCTTACTAGTGCATTGTACAGTTTTAACATTACTTCCCTTGATTTAAGTTCAACATTTTTCACAATGTAACCGAGCATCTTGTTAGCCTTTTTTATAGCTTCCCCACATTGTCTAGATCAAGACATTTCTGAGTCAACAAAAACTCCTAGGTCTTTTTCATAGATTCCTTCTCCAATTTCAGTATCTCCCATATGATATTTATAATGTACATTTTTATTTCCTGCGTGCAGTACCTTACACTTTTCTCTATTAAATGTCATTTGCCATGTGTCTGCCCAGTTCTGAATCTTATCTAGATCATTTTGAATGACCTTTGCTGCTGCAACAGTGTTTGCCACTCCTCCTACTTTTGTGTCGTCTGCAAATTTAACAAGTTTGCTTACTATACCAGCATCTAAATCATTAATGTAGATTAGGAATAGCAGAGGACAAAATACTGATCCCTGTGGTACACCGCTGGTTACCACACTCCATTCTGAGGTTTTTCCTCTAATCAGTACTTTCTGTTTTCTACATGTTAACCACTCCCTAATCCATGTACATGCGTTTCCTTGAATCCCAACTGCGTTCAGTTTGAGAATTAATCTTTTGTGCGGGACTTTGTCAAAAGCTTTCTGGAAATCTAAATAAACCATGTCATATGCTTTGCAATTATCCATTATCGATGTTGCATCCTCAAAAAAATCAAGCAAGTTAGTTAGACACGATCTCCCTTTCCTAAAACCATGTTGACTGTCTCCCAGTACCCTGTTACCATATAGGTAATTTTCCATTTTGGATCTTATTATAGTTTCCATAAGTTTGCATATAATAGAAGTCAGGCTTACTGGTCTGTAGTTACCTGGTTCAGTTTTGTTTCCCTTTTTGTGGATCGGTATTACGTTTGCAATTTTCCAGTCTGTCGGTACAACCCCTGTGTCAAGAGACTGCTGCATGATCTTGGTTAGCGGTTTGTAAATTACTTCTTTCATTTCTTTGAGTACTACTGGGAGGATCTCATCCGGCCCAGGGGATTTGTTTATTTTAAGAGCTCCTAGTCCCTTTAACACTTCTGCCTCAGTTATTTAAAACTGGATAGGAACTGGATGACATGTGGGGAATGTCAGTATCTTCCTTTGTAAAAACTTGTGAAAAGTAATCATTTAATATATTTGCTATTTTTTTTTCTTCATCTATGATTTTGCCATTTGTATCTCTTAAACATTTAATCTCCTCTTTGAATGTTCGCTTGCTGTTGTAATATTGTAAAAACATTTTGGAATTGGTTTTAGCTCCCTTAGCAATGTTCATTTCTATTTCTCTCTTGGCCTTTCTAACTTTCTTTTTGACTTGCGTTTGCAGTTCTGTGTACTCTTTCTGCATACTTTCTTTTTGGTCGTTTTTTTAATGCTCTGTAAAGTGCCTTTTTTCGCTGAATATTTTTTTTAATTGATCTATTAAACCATTTTGGCAATTTAGTTTTACATTTAGATTTGTCTACTTTAGGGATGTAATTGTTTTGCGCCTCTAGTACTACATTTTTGAAGAACAACCATCCTTCTTCTGTGGGTGTTTTCTCTATTTTACTCCAATCTACTTCTGTTAGTCTCTGTTTCATACCTTCATAGTTTGCTTTTCTAAAATTGGAAACCTTAGCTTTAGTCTTTACTTTTGGAGATTTAAAAAACACTTCAAATGAGACCATGTTGTGGTCTGAGTTTGCCAGTGGTTCTCTGACCTCTGTTTTAATTATTCTATCTTCGTTATTTGAAAAGACTAAATCAAGGCATGCCTCCCCTCTAGTCGGTGCCTTGACAAATTGTGTTAGGAAGCAGTCATTTGTCATTTCCACCATTTCTATTTCATCCTTCGTGCTACCCACCGCGTTTTCCCATTTTATTTGGGGGAAGTTGAAATCCCCCATTAGTATGGCTTCTCCTTTGCTACACGCATTTCTAAAATCATTGTATAACAGATTATTTTGCTCACCGTCTGAATCTGGTGGTCTATAGCATGCTCCTATTATTATGCCCTTTGAATTTTTGTCCGTTATTCTGACCCATATTCGGTTTTATTTTCTTTGTCCAGGTTTAACACCTGGGCTTCAAGACTGTTTCTTATGTATAGCGCTACCCCTCCTCCTCTTCTGTCCTGCCTGTCTTTCCTATACAGTGTATACCCACAAATATTATATTCGCCCCCATCACTCTCAGACAACCACGTTTCTGTAACACCTATCACATCATAGTTACCTGTTAGTGCAGTAGCTTCAAGTTCTAGAATTTTGTTTCTGATACTTCTAGCATTTAGATAAATACATTTAATGGTTGTCTTACCTGAGTTGTTGTTCTTGTTTTGATGCTGTCTCCCTTCTGTTTTTTTGTTGATTTCTCCCCCCTTCCTTTCTAGTTTAAATGCTTCTGAACCTGCTCGAGGATCTTTTCTCCAAGTAGACTGGTTCCCTTGTTATTTAAGTGCAGTCCATCCCGTCTATACAGATAGTCCTCGTTGTAGAATGTGGTCCAATGATCAAGATAGGTGAAGCCTTCCCGTGTGCACCACATCTTCAGCCATGCGTTTAGATTAATTATTTCCAGCTGTCCATATGGTCCTTTGCAAGGTGCCGGTAGCATCCCTGAAAATACCACAGTTTTGGTTTTCTCTTTTAATTTCCTTCCTAGCTCTCTGAATTTGTTTTGCAGGGATTTTGGTCTGTCTCTTCCAATGTTGTTTGTACCGATGTGGACGACTACTACCGGGTCGTCTCCTGTTCGTTCTAGGAGCCTGTCCACGTTCTCAGTGATGTGCTTGACGGAGGCTCCCGGAAGGCAGCACACTGTTGTAGTAAGAGGGTCCAAACTGCGAATTGAACTTGATGTGTTTCTCAATAGGGAGTCCCCAACAATCATGACCTCCCTTCTTTTTGCTGTCTAGTCACCACTGTCAATGGGGTCCTGGATGTTGTTCCTTTCATTCTCTTGTTGTTGGTTCTGCTCATCAAAATTCTGAAGTGACTCAAATTTGTTGGTTGTTTTGATTTCTGGTGGTTGTGTTTGACGAAGTTTCTTTTTTTCCCTGCTTCTGCCTACCTGAACCCAGCTGTTCTGACCTATCTCCCTGGTGGCTTTCAGTCTGTTAGGGGTGATGCAGACTTCCATGAATTGTGGGTGTGCCAGTTCCTCAAGATCCTGTTGCTGTCTCACTTCTTCCAGCTCCATTTCTAGCATACTTACTAGTTTATGCAAATCCTGGATCGCGCAGCACTTTACGCACACTCGGTTTAGCTCCGCTGGGTTTTCTCAGATTTCCCACATCAAGCAGGTGTCACAGATTACTGGCTTGAAGACCGTGTTGAGGTTTTTCTTTTTAAGTTTAGTTTCTTCTGCAGCCGTCAACCTGCTTTCAAACTGCTTCGAAACTGCTCTGTACTTTTCCACGCCTGTACAGAAAAACACATGCGGCTGTTTGACTTTGAGCTGCTGCTGTGTTTCCCCTAATGTCCTCTGTTTTCTAATTAAAGCAATTCAAGATGCAATTTCTCCTTACTGCTTCTAAACTGCTCTGTACTTTTCCACGCCTGTACTTCTCCCACTCACTGTCGCTTCCACTTGCTGTCGCTGGGAAGACTGCCTCGTTTAAGCTATAAAACGAGCGACAGCGAGTGGAAGCGACAGCGAGTGGGAGAAGTACAGGCGTGGAAAAGTACAGAGCAGTTTCGAAGCCCAAAGGAGAAATTGCATCTTGAATTGCTTTAATCAGAAAACAGAGGACATTGGGGAAACACAGCAGCAGCTCAAAGTCAAACAGCCGCGTGTGTTTTTCTGATAACAAACAAGCTGAAACTCGGAGCAGCTGATTCAAATTCAGCGCCGTTTTGAGACACGGGCGAGGGGAGGAGCCAACAGCACAGCAGAACAACGCAGTTAAACGAGGCAATCTTCCCAGTGACAGCGAGTGGAAGAAGTACAGGCGTGGAAAAGTACAGAGCAGTTTCGAAGCAGTTTGAAAGCAGGTTGACAGCTGCAGAAGAAACTAAACTTAAAAAAAAAAAACCTCAACATGGTCTTCAAGCCAGTAATCTGTGACACCTGCTTGATGTGGGAAATCCGAGAAAACCCAGCGGAGCTAAACCAAGTGTGCGTAAAGTGCCGCGCGATCCAGGATTTGCATAAACTAGTAAGTATGCTAGAAATGGAGCTGGAAGAAGTGAGACAGCAACAGGATCTTGAGGAACTGGCACACCCACAATTCATGGAAGTCTGCATCACCCCTAACAGACTGAAAGCCACCAGGGAGATAGAAGGTCAGAACAGCTGGGTTCAGGTAGGCAGAAGCAGGGAAAAAAAGAAACTTCGTCAAACACAACCACCAGAAATCAAAACAACCAACAGATTTGAGTCACTTCAGAATTTTGATGAGCAGAACCAACAACAAGAGAATGAAAGGAACAACATCCAGGACCCTATTGACAGTGGTGACCAGACAGCAAAAAGAAGGGAGGTCATGATTGTTGGGGACTCCATATTGAGAAACACAGCAAGTTCAATTCGCAGTTTGGACCCCCTTACTACAACAGTGTGCTGCCTTCCGGGAGCCTCGGTCAAGCACATCACTGAGAACGTGGACAGGCTCCTAGAACGAACAGGAGACGACCCGGTAGTAGTCATCCACATCGGTACAAACAACATTGGAAGAGACAGACCAAAATCCCTGCAAAACAAATTCAGAGAGCTAGGAAGGAAATTAAAAGAGAAAACCAAAACTGTGGTATTTTCTGGTATACTACCCGCACCTTGCAAAGGACCATATGGACAGCTGGAAATAATTAATCAAAACGAATGGCTGAAGACGTGGTGCACACGGGAAGGCTTCACCTATCTTGATCATTGGACCACATTCTACAACGAGGACTATCTGTATAGACGGGATGGACTGCATTTAAATAAAAAGGGAACTAGTCTACTCGGAGAAAAGATCCTCGAGCAGGTTCGGAAGCATTTAAACTAGAAAGGAAGGGGGGAGAAATCAACAAAAAAACAGAAGGGAGACCGCATCAAAACAAGAACAACAACTCAGGTAAGACAACCATTAAATGTATTTATCTAAATGCTAGAAGTATCAGAAACAAAATTCTAGAACTTGAAGCTACTGCACTAACAGGTAACTATGATGTGATAGGTGTTACAGAAACTTGGTTATCTGAGAGTGATGGGGACGAATATAATATTTGTGGGTATACACTGTATAGGAAAGACAGGCAGGACAGAAGAGGAGGAGGGGTAGCGCTATACATAAGAAACAGTCTTGAAGCCCAGGTGTTAAATCTGGACAAAGAAAATAAAACCGAATCAATATGGGTCAGAATAACGGACAAAAATTCAAAGGGCATAATAATAGGAGCATGCTATAGACCGCCAGATTCAGACGGTGAGCACAATAATCTGTTATACAATGACATTAGAAATGCGTGTAGCAAAGGAGAAGCCATACTAATGGGGGATTTCAACTTCCCCCAAATAAAATGGGAAAACCCGGTGGGTAGCGCGAAGGATGAAATAGAAATGGTGGAAATGACAAATGACTGCTTCCTAACACAATTTGTGAAGGCACCCACTAGAGGGGAGGCATGCCTTGATTTAGTCTTTTCAAATAACGAAGATAGAATAACTAAAACAGAGGTCAGAGAACCACTGGCAAACTCAGACCACAACATGGTCTCATTTGAAGTGTTTTTTAAATCCCCAAAAGTAATGACTAAAGCTAAGGTTTACAATTTTAGAAAAGCAAACTATGAAGGCATGAAACAGAGACTAACAGAAGTAGATTGGAGTAAAATAGAGAAAACACCCACAGAAGAAGGATGGTTGTTCTTCAAAAATGTAGTACTAGAGGCGCAAAACAATTATATCCCTAAAGTAGACAAATCTAAATGTAAAACTAAATTGCCAAAATGGTTTAATAGATCAATTAAAAAAAATATTCAGCGAAAAAAGGCACTTTACAGAGCATTAAAAAAGGACCAAAAAGAAAGTACGCAGAAAGAGTACACAGAACTGCAAACGCAAGTCAAAGGAAGTTAGAAAGGCCAAGAGAGAAATTGAAATGAACATTGCTAAGGGAGCTAAAACCAATTCCAAAATGTTTTTCCAATATTACAACAGCAAGAGAACATTCAAAGAGGAGATTAAATGTTTAAGAGATACAAATGGCAAAATCGTAGAGGAAGAAAAAAAAATAGCAAATATGTTAAATGATTACTTTTCACAAGTTTTTACAAAGGAAGATACTGACAACATGCCCCACATGTCATCCAGTTCCTATCCAGTTTTAAATAACTTTAGCATAACTGAGGCAGAAGTGTTAAAGGGACTAGGAGCTCTTAAAATAAACAAATCCCCTGGGCCGGATGAGATCCTCCCAGTAGTACTCAAAGAAATGAAAGAAGTAATTTACAAACCGCTAACCAAGATCATGCAGCAGTCTCTTGACACAGGGGTGGTACCGACAGACTGGAAAATTGCAAACGTAATACCGATCCACAAAAAGGGAAACAAAACTGAACCAGGTAACTACAGACCAGTAAGCCTGACTTCTATTATATGCAAACTTATGGAAACTATAATAAGATCCAAAATGGAAAATTACCTATATGGTAACAGGGTACTGGGAGACAGTCAACATGGTTTTAGGAAAGGGAGATCGTGCCTAACTAACTTGCTTGATTTTTTTGAGGATGCAACATCGATAATGGATAATTGCAAAGCATATGACATGGTTTATTTAGATTTCCAGAAAGCTTTTGACAAAGTCCCGCACAAAAGATTAATTCTCAAACTGAACGCAGTTGGGATTCAAGGAAACACATGTACATGGATTAGGGAGTGGTTAACATGTAGAAAACAGAAAGTACTGATTAGAGGAAAAACCTCAGAATGGAGTGTGGTAACCAGCGGTGTACCACAGGGATCAGTATTAGGTCCTCTGCTATTCCTAATCTACATTAATGATTTAGATTCTGGTATAGTAAGCAAACTTGTTAAATTTGCAGACGACACAAAAGTAGGAGGAGTGGCAAACACTGTTGCAGCAGCAAAGGTCATTCAAAATGATCTAGACAAGATTCAGAACTGGGCAGACACATGGCAAATGACATTTAATAGAGAAAAGTGTAAGGTACTGCACGCAGGAAATAAAAATGTACATTATAAATATCATATGGAAGATATTGAAATTGGAGAAGGAATCTATGAAAAAGACCTAGGAGTTTTTGTTGACTCAGAAATGTCTTCATCTAGGCAATGTGGGGAAGCTATAAAAAAGGCTAACAAGATGCTCGGATACATTGTGAAAAGTGTTGAATTTAAATCAAGGGAAGTAATGTTAAAACTGTACAATGCACTTGTAAGACCTCATCTTGAATATTGTGTGCAGTTCTGGTCACCTCGCTATAAAAAAGATATTGCTGCTCTAGAAAGAGTGCAAAGAAGAGCGACCAGAATTATTCCGGGCTTAAAAGGCATGTCATATGCAGACAGGCTAAAAGAATTGAATCTGTTCAGTCTTGAACAAAGAAGACTACGTGGCGACCTAATTCAAGCATTCAAAATTCTAAAAGGTATTGACAGTGTCGACCCAAGGGACTTTTTCCCAGGGGTCACAAATGGAGTTTAGACAAAGGGGCATTCAGAACAGAAAATAGGAGGCACTTTTTTACACAGAGAATTGTGAGGGTCTGGAATCAACTCCCCAGTAATGTTGTTGAAGCTGACACCCTGGGATCCTTCAAGAAGCTGCTTGATGAGATTCTGGGATCAATAAGCTACTAACAACCAAACGAGCAAGATGGGCCGAATGGCCTCCTCTCGTTTGTAAACTTTCTGATGTTCTTATGTTCTTATATACAATAGCCTTTGAATTAAAATGACATTACCGTACAGTATTTACTGTCAGGACTACCACTGCATTTTCACACCCCTCTTCCTCCTCCTCCTCCTCTTCACTGCAATCCCACTCCTTCTACATGCATATCACACAATAACACTGCTGTACTCTGTATGTATTGAACATGTATTCACTTTATTAAAACAAATTTTAACTAACCAGAGAACACAAAAAATACCTGTACAATGTCAGCTTCTTTTTCCTACCATGTCGACATATAAACTGCACGGCTTGTTTTTTTTCTACTGGTAGTCATTGTTGACCAGGGAATACAATGCACATGCAGCGTACCTCCCTAATCACGCAAGATGTGATCAAATTCAAATTCAGCTTTAATCGTTGTACGCATCAATGCACTTGATACAGTATCATATTACATGCAGTCAGCATGATTCTTAATGATTCTTAGAAGCGTATTTTAGCATGGTTAGTACAGCAATGAATTTGTCACAGTGGTTTTGATCATTATATGCGGTTGATTTTATATGAGTAATTCTTATAAACAGATAGCACTGTGTGTATGTGTGTATATATATCAATTAATCACAGTTAACTTCTGCAATTAACGCGTTCATTTCTTGGGAGATTTCATTTTTTTAAACACATGTTAATCACACTCCTAGTTTGTCCCTCTTACCATACCATAACTCATTTCCTGCACCACCATTTTAGTGTCATGGAACCGCATTAGCAAAGCACTCAAACTAAAGGACTTGTGAATAGGACGTTTATTTTTTAAACATTTTCTGACAGTTCATTGGATAGAAAGAGGGTTACTTGTATATACTGTCAAAGTGAGTTCCAGTATCATTGAAGTGCATCTAGTCTGCTGTATCACCTGTGTGTTAAACATGCTTTCACTTCTTAAAATACACTTACTAGTTTTTCTGCTACAGTAGTCAACAACAATGCAACAACAAATGAAGTTTGACAGAGAGTACTCTTAGAAGTTTAATATCGCTGCAACTCATGAATCAAGCTAAGAAAGATATTAGTTTAAGCAGTGCTGTTGGATAGCTGCCGACTGTAGCCCCGTTAACACTGTAGCTTTTTATTTTATTTCAATAACCACATTTATTTTTAAAAGACATTAATTATAATTATGGAGGATATAAACGTTACTTAGTGAATTTCATATTAAGAGAAATTAAAATTATTAATGTTATCATTTAAAACATCAGTTTATGAGTAAAGGAAACTGTAAAGGAAACTAATAATTGTAAATGCAATAATAAACTGACTCCATTGTGATTTAGCAGTTGGTTGAAACTATTTAACAACAGTCCTGGATTGTAAATATAAACGAGAATCCAGAAATAGGAAACAATGTACAGTCTGTGTTCTTTTGAGAGGAGCCGACCAGGATCGTGAAGTGTATAAACAATGTTCAAACGAGATTTCTCTCTTCAATATCCTGTATTTCCTTGGATCAGGTTTGTTGCTTTTAGTTACAGATACAGAGCTCAATGAAACTTGCTCAATTCAGCAGCCACGTCTTCCAGTTAAAGCTATAGTAGCATTAGCTGCACAGTACAAAACAGAGTTCAAACTAATCATTTCTGCTGTACTAATTCTACACTAATAACAACTTCAATAAAATAATCTTAACAGTGCAAATACAGTAACCTGGCCAAAACAATAGAAAATATATTCCAACATTACAATAGCATCAGTAAAACAAACTTAAATGAGATTGATGCAGTAATTGTATTAATTAAACATGCGATTCAAACCAAGATTAACTGAGATTAAAAAAAAATACTCATGATTAATCAAGATTAATTTCAATCACTTGCCAGCCCTAATATATATTAACATTCTACTTCAGAACTTTTCTTTTGAAGGACAACTTGCTTATACAGCTTGTTTACAGCACGTCCAGACATAACCTGTTTTGGTCAATTTTAAATTTATCAATTATTCACATTTTTGTGTACCTACATTACATTTTTCTTTTTGATTTTGCACCATTTGGTGCACAGTAGTTTCCCTTTTTCAAGTACTATATATATATATATATATATATATATATATATATATATATATATATATATATATATATACACACACACACACACACATACACATACACACACACACACACACACAGAGCTCGGGAAAAAATTAAGAGACCACTGCAAAACTATCAGTTTCTCTGGTTTTACTATTTATAGGTATGTGTTTGGGTAAAATGAACATTTTTGTTTTATTCTATAAACTACTGACAACATTTCTCCCAAATTCCAAATAAAAACATTGTCATTTAGAGCATTTATTTGCAGAAAATGACAACTGGTCAAAATAACAAAAAAGATGCAGTGTTGTCAGACCTCGAATAATGCAAAGAAAATAAGTTCATATTCATTTTTAAACAACACAATACTAATGTTTTAACTTAGGAAGAGTTCAGAAATCAATATTTGGTGGAATAACCCTGATTTTCAATCACAGCTTTCATGCGTCTTGGCATGCTCTCCACCAGTCTTTCACATTGATGTTAGGTGACTTTATGCCACTCCTGGCGCAAAAATTCTAGCAGCTCGGCTTTGTTTGATGGCTTGTGACCATCCATCTTCCTCTTGATCACATTCCAGAGGTTTTCAAAGGGGTTCAGGTCTGGAGATTGGGCTGGCCATGACAGGGTCTTGATCTGGTGGTCCTCCATCCACACCTTGATTGACCTGGCTGTGTGGCATGGAGCATTGTCCTGCTGGAAAAACCAATCCTCAGAGTTGGGGAACATTGTCAGAGCAGAAAGAAGCAAGTTTTCTTCCAGGACAACCTTGTACTTGGCTTGATTCATGCCAAAGCTGCCCGATTCCAGCCTTGCTGAAGCACCCCCAGATCATCACCAATCCTCCACCACATGTCACAGTGGGTGCGAGACACTGTGGCTTGTAGGCCTCTCCAGGTCTCCGTCTAGCCATTAGACGACCAGGTGTTGGGCAAAGCTGAAAATTGGACTCATCAGAGAAGATGACCTTACTCCAGTCCTCTACAGTCCAATCCTTATGGTCTTTTGCAAACCTCAGCCTGGCTCTTCTCTGCTTCTCATTGATGAAGGGCTTCTTTCTAGCTTTGCATGACTTCAGCCCTGCCCCTAGGAGCCCGTTTCGAACCGTCCTCGCCGTGCACTTCACCCCAGCTGCCGTTTGCCATTCTTTTTGTAGGTCAATTGATGTCATCCTACGGTTGCTGAGTGACATTCGAATGAGTTGGCAGTCATCCCGGTCAATTTGGATTCATATGTTGTTTTTTTCTGACTTTATGTGAACGAAAAGACACACATTTGCCCATTTTCCTATTGGAAATAGTGATATGTTGAAATATCACTGTCCTGGTCACAAAAGCAAAGTTTGTGGGGAATAATAGCCATTTTCTATACTTTTGAGGCATAAGCAATTAGGAAATAACACTTACTACCCAGAAACAAACAAAAAAAAAAAATTTTGTTACACAGTGTAATGTTTTACATCGTATACGTTTCTGTAAATACTTGAAAATGAAAACACATGTTACAATATACAAACCAAAACATAAGGAGTATCAAAGTGTTGGAAAACATGGATTGAGAATTGATTAGGGGTTTGCTGCGCATGTGGACTAGCAGAGCTATACTGGTGTTCTTTTCTGAAAAGAGACTAATATTGCAGATAGCAGACTGTTTGGTTCAAATTGCATGTACTGCTAACCACTGATAGAGACGATGCGTCTACAAACTGCCCAACAATGACTGCAAGCTAACGAGATAACAATGCTGTGGACTAGAAGGGAACAGGCTCTAGACTTCAGAGAGATCAAAAGAGATAATCCCACTGGCATCAATGGGGGTCGCAAGGAGATAACAAAAGGCAGATGTATGGACCTTTTGTCTCCAGGAGTGTGAAGAATGCACTGAGTTCAGAGGTTGTCACACTAGACCACACACACAGACACACACACATTAACACTCACACAATAAATTAAATTACCTTGACCATTGGTTAATGTCAGAGAAAGGGGAGGTGGACCATCTATACAGAAGGGTATTTAATGTCACGCAAACATTGTAATTTTGAGTTCTGTATGTCCTGTACCTGGGACCAGACTCCCTGCATATTTCAATAAACCTGGCAACTGATTGAAGAAAAGGACTCTGTGCATTTTCTTGAATCTACTTACTCACCATCTATTTTTTAAGTACTTCACAAAGCAATGTTCAAGAAAATTGAAAATTGTCTCTAAATCTTGGATTCCTCAAAATAGCCACCCTTTGACTTAATAACAGCCTCATAAACATGAGGCATTCGGTTAACAAGTTTCAGCAGGAAATCACCCGACATGTCTTCCCAGCTCTTCTGCAGCAATTCCCAGAGATGTAGGGCACTTGTGGGTACCTTTGCTTTGACTCTTCTGTCCAGTTTGTCCCATACAAGTTCTATGGGATTGAGGTCTGGAGACTGGGTAGGCCAGGTCATTAGATTGAGTTGTCCTTCACTTTCCTTCTTCGCCAGATAGTTCTTGCACAACTTTGAGGTGTGTTTCAGATCATTATTTTGCTGAAAAATGAAGGACTGCCCAACTAGCTGTAATCCTGATGGAATGGTATGCCTCTGAAGTATGCTAGGTTAGCCATGCTGGTTGAGCTTGCCATGGACTTGGTAAAGATCACCAACTCCGTCACCAGCAAAGCAACCCCAGACCATGACACTGACACCTCCATGCTTGACAGTGGGAACCACACATGCAGAACTCATGCGCTCACCCTCTCTGCATCTTACAAATACTCGGCGGTTGGACACAAATATTTCAAATTTTGACAGTCCATAAGACCGACTTTCACTCCTCGTCCAGTTTCTGTGTTTTTTGGCACAGGCAAGTCTCTTCCTCTTATTCTGCACTCTTAACAATGGTTTCTTTGCAGCAATTCTTCCAGTTAGGCCAGTTTCACGCAATCTCCTCTGAACAGTTAATGTTGAAACAGCTGTACTTCTAGTAGCACTTAGCTGAGCTTGTATTTCAGGGGCAGTTAATCACCGGTTTCGCAGACTTGTGACTCGAATGAACTTGTTCTCTGATTCTGAGGTCACCCTTGGCCTGCCTGACCTTATTCAGTCCTCACGAGTGCGTTTCTTCAAATCGTTTGATGGTCTTGGCCACAGCAGTTACAGACACTTGCAAAGTTCTTGCGATTTGTCTTAAAGATTGACCTTCATTTCTTAAAGTAATTACAGTCTTTTTTCTTTGCTTAACTGAGCGTATTTTGCCATTTTCTGCTCCCTTACATTCAGGAATGACAAACTTGTGCCTATGCTACCTATATTAATAGTAATCATGGACCCTCACCTGTTAACAATAATTGGTGACATGCTAGTTAACTCAGAGAACATCTAACAAAGACACTTTTATACTTAGGCCAGTGTTCTAACACCGTGTTATACACATTTCAGAATTTTAACTAACTTGGGCTTCAGACTGAAATCCCCTTGCTTTGGGTGACCATTTCATTGAAATTGACAAGATTTACATTTTCATTTAAAAATTTAATTTTTTGAATGCAATTCACTTATGATTATCAGCTTATACAAGTGCACGTATCATATAATTAAATAAAGTGTTTATAGACAAGTTTATACAGTTAAAAGAATAGATAGTAGACCTGCATGAAAAACCTGGTTTCAAGCAGGTCTACTCAAACTTTTGATTGGTACGGTATATATTTTTACAAATACACATTGTGTACTTTAAAGTGCAATGTAAACATAAAATGTCAAATAAAAAAATAAAATGTAAATTGATTATTGTGCTAACAGTGTTCTGGTTTAGCTTCATGCACGCATTCACTTTCTCCTGTCAATCTTGTCAAGGTTGTTTTTGATATGATTCAAGTGGGAAACACCTGCTTACACATGGTGGAGCCAAACACTGTTAAGAGAGCATTGTGCTGTATGCAAGTGGAAGTTCATTAGGTCGTTCGTGTACCAAATTCTTCAAAATCGGTCAGTTTGTGCAGTTTTGCACATTGTCGAGATACGGTTTGCAGATTTGCATTTGGCGTGCAAAACTTTTCAACCCAATGTCTGACTCTTTGAAGTCAACAACTTGGCTCCGAATCTCGGCTTGATGCCTGGAATCAACGTCAGCTCCAGTTCCCTTTCAAGTGGAAGGACAACCATTACTGAATGGGAAGAGCCTCTTTGACCCATCAATCACTGAGCATATATTAAAAAAGCTGCCCTGTCAGGGCCCTTCTGTGAGGGGGAAGTCTCTCCCACCTCCTGCTGAACAGGGATGTCCTCACAGTAGCATATCGCCATTTTCTCTCTCACCTTACTGAGACAACACCTATATTGCTTTGTGCTGGAAATTGTCTCCTTTGTACGGTTTAAACCTGTAAATCAGATTTGTTACAGTAAGCGACAATATTACAACAATATTACTGTGGCTGGGGAGCGCCCCCATACCCCTGGTTCTCCCTTCCCTACCCCACCACCACTTCAGAGGCGTACTCGTTCCTCTGTGGAATCGTGGTAAACACAGCCGAGGCGGCACCGCTCAAGAAGGCGCTCACCGGGAAGGTACCGCTACCCTTACGCGTCTTCTGAGAAACGCCAGAGCTCTGCAGAGCGACGTTTTGAGGCGCTCGCTCAGGCCGTGAGAGCCCAACAGACCAATGCTGGAGACCTTGCTACAGGCTCAGGAGAGACTGCCCCCTGCTATCAGGCAGCCCCAGCTCCAGTACCCCCGCTTTCAGTCTCTGGCCCCACCTAGACCCCCAAGCCCTGGCAAGCTTTCGTTCACGGCTTCAAGGTCGGACGTGTCCGACCCCGCCACTTCGGGTTGGGCAGGCCACAGCGGGGGCTCCATACCACCCTTCCTGCATACCACGGAGTTCCGTGACCTGATGCAGCACGCTGTGGCTGCCACGGATGTTCCTTGGCCTGTGGAGCAGGAGGGAAAGGGGAATCGATTCCTCAAACAAAGGCCACTCACAACATGCCCTTCCTCTCTGCAAGGATTTTTTGGAGCTGGTTCGCTCTTCCTGGAACCACCCGGCGTCGCTCCCTCTGACTCCAGAACATACAAGAGCATATAATTGCCCAAGAACTGCAAGCAGTAGCCCTGGCGCTAACACATGCCCTGACACAACACATGCTGGTCCGGACGGACAACATGACAGTGGTAACCTACATAAACCACCAAGGCGGTCTGCGCTCACTTGGCCTTCACCATGTGGCCCACAGACTCCTATCTTGGACACACAGAAACTTGCACTCCATCAGGGCAGTTCACCTCCCCGTTGTTGACAGCAGAGCAGGAGATCTCCTGTCCAGAGGAGCTCCAGACAGCTTGGAGTGGAGACTGCACCCTCAGGTTGTGAAACAAATTTGGGAGATGTTTCGTACAGCACAAGTCTACCTCTTCGTCACAGTTGAGTCCACTCACTGGCACCTATGGTTCTCTATGGAGAGAGAAGGGAGGCCCCCTGGGAGTAGACAAGCTAGCTCACCCCTGGCCACAGGGGCTTTTGTATGCGTTTCCTCCACTACCGCTATTACCCAACACTAGAGAGGATCAGGGTGGAGAAAGCCTAGGTTTTGCTGGTCACACCCAGATGGCCGAGGTGCCCCTGGTTTGCTCTCCTCTCCAACATGTTGTTGGGTCAACCATGGCAGTTCCTGCTCCGCAAGGACCTCCTGAGCCAAGCGGAGGGGTTATTATGGCACCTGAACCCAGCCCAGCTCCAACTCTGGGTTTGGCCGTTGAGTGAAGCCATCTATCCAGACGAGGTTTGCCAGACACAGTGGTAGAGACACTGCAGTCTGCTAGGGCGCCTAGCACTAGAGCCCAGTATACGTATAAATGGAAGGTTTTCCAAAACTGGTGCACTGCTGGGGGTCACAACCCTGTGACCTGCCCTATTGAGACAATTCTAACCACCTTAAAACACCTGTTTGATGCAGGAAAATCTGCATCTACTCTGAAGGTCTACTTGGCAGCAATATCTGTGTACCACGATAAAATTGACTTCCTGGCAGTGCAATTATTTAAATGACTCGGAGGCTCAGTCCTCCAATGAAAAGCATAGTCCCCAATTGGGATCTGGAGCTGGGGGTCCTTATGGGTCCCCCATTTGAGCGCATGGTGTTTTTATTAGCCATTACATCTGCCAGAAAAGTAAGTGAGCTTCATGCACTGGTCATCGATAACACATGTATGGCTTTCACTGGTAATGACTCACAGGTAACATTAAGAACTAATCCAGCCTTTTTGCCAAAGGTGGTCTCTCCATATTAACCAACCAGTGGTTTTGGAGGCTTTCAGACATCCCCCGCACGAATCAGAGGAGTATTGCAGACAGCACACGCATTGCCTGGTTCGAGCTCTGCGCTGTTACCTGGATAGGACAGCATCCTGCAGGCAGTTGGGTCAATGGGTCCCACTCTAGAGGTCAAGCCCTTTCGAAGCAACATCTAGCGTACTGGGTGTCAGATGCCATATGCTTGGCGTATGAACAGACGTACTCCCCCTTACCGGGGGACATTACGGCCCATTCTACCAGGGGACAAGCAACTTCATGGGTTTTCCTTCATGGCACCTCCTTAGATGAGCTTTGCAATGCTGCTACACGGACAGGTAGTCAAACATTTGCATGTTTTTACCTCCTTGATGTTGCAAACCAAGCAAGACCCTCCCTGGGCTCTAGGGTGTTGCAGGCAGCATGCGTCATGAAGGCTCTGAGGCTATCGCCGTGGGGCTGTACTGTCGGTTATCTGTAGCCATGACAGCTTTGGTACAGCTTCCCATTCAGTAATGGTTGTCATTCCACTTGAAAGGGAACCATAACCCTGGTTCCCTAACAACCATTACCCTTCGAGGTTGTGTCCCCAGCTGACCTTAGATTTCGAAAATGGCGATATGCTAATGCTATATGCTCAGTGACTGACAGGTCAGAGATTCTCTTCTGATTCGGTAATGGTTGCCATTCTTTTCAGTGAACCAGGGTTATGGTAATAACCTAACGTTCTTCCACGTAAGCTTCATGGGGAAGAATCATAAACTTGAACAAGACGCAATGCCAGTGAGTCCACAAAGCGAGACCTGAAGGACATAACCAGCTCCAGGGCTCGCAAAATCGATAGCCAGACTTTCCCGGACAACCAAAAAAATCTTTTGGACAGCGTGTTTTTTTGGCTGCTTGCCTGACGGGCAATCCACTTTTTTTTACTCTATAACAAGATAATGTTCTGTGCTTTAATTAAACAGCGGTTTCTCAATCGAGAGTCCACTCACAGATCATCACGGTAAAACACGTTTAGAGGGATCAATGTTTTTCATTGGTAATGCTTGAGTGATTTCCGGGGTGACGTACAAGTAGACATTGCTTGTGACCAAATCCCGCGAGGATTGCCCCGTGTAACACCCCTGACAACTCAAGCAATCCTCTCTAGTCAGTGCACTCGTATATATCTCAGATGACTGTGTCGTCTCCAGTGAAACAAAGGTTAGAACAGACACTACAACAGCCAAAGTATATACTTTTATATTGAAGACTATGATTTTTTTTAAACAAAGGTACATACTGGAATTACAAGCTACTGTACTCTGCTCACCAAGATTTACATTTTGTTAACAGTAGTAATATTATTAATAGTTTAGCTAATGCCTTTATCCAAGGTGACTTCCTTAACTTACTCCAGCAGCTTATATTGTTCGTTTTGGATTGTCCTTTTACTATAATGAGCAAAAGGCTTTGGACCCAAACAGGGTTGTTATAGCGAGGGCGTACTGTATTTAGTATTTGACTTATATGCTTAACACACGACACTTGCACATTTTACTATAAAATGTGTGCACATTTATTTCATTTTTGTTATTTTTCACCTCCCATAGTGTTCAACATTTAGAGGGTATAAAGAAGTTTGGATCAGAATCCAATATCATCCCTTACAAAAAGGTAACATACAGCAAGTATACTTGTGGAAGAATTGTCTGGTTTTAGTATACTATTGGTACCATTATTCTATCCTATTTTGGCACAAGTATACAACTTTGTATATTCTCTTTGTAAATAATGCAATGTAGTTCTCAAATATTGGACATTTCTTAGATTGTATCTTACTTCTTTTGCATACCTGCATTGTCTCTTGCTAGATATGCACCTCCAGATTCTGACAAATACTTTTAGAAAACCAGGAGCAACTTCTGATCTGGATCAAAAAGCTATAATGCTCTGCGGCTGCCCGTCTATGTGGATCACAATCAAAAAACTAGTATAAGCTAACTAAAACACAAGTCTGGGAAAAACAAATGAAAATCTGGAAAAAGTATGGAATTTTGATGTTGAAAATGTGTGTGAACCCTGAGATACTGTACCTATATTGAGTACAGTGTACTTTGTACGAATCATAGTCCATAGGTCAATTATGGGCAACTTGACATTTTATTTGGACAACCAGATGTCGACAAAGGACTGCCTAAATGTACCATTAACAAAATTTTGCAAGCCCTGAGCTCAGATGTGAATGCCACAGGCTGCTGCAGATCCAGACTATTGCCAGAATCGTCTTCCATGCATGAATCTCAACTTGTTCGTAACAAAGCGAGTCAGTCTGCCAGTCTTGATATCACTAATTAACAGTAAATTTGGATTAAAATGCAAAAACCGCCTGCTGTCGAGATAGGACAGTGTTCACTTGACCGTGCGGTTCAACATTAAGTTGTCTAAAATTACCTGTAATGTCCACAAGATAATAATACTTGAAGTTTAGACTGTGATACCTTTCATTTTTAGGAAAGTTTATTTCTTTTAAGCAGGCAGCAAAGCGAGCTAAAACTTTGCCACGGACAGCCAGCCAGCATACATCGTTGTGCATCGAAAGTCACGGATATTCACAATCCACTTCATTCAACAGGGACTGGAACCGACGGTGTCTGAGCACTCAAGCAAAAATCCAATTGACAACTGTGACGGAAACATGAGTTCTGTTGATGAATCTTCCTCCCGACCTGTGAGGGCGCTAAAGAACGGGAGGAGAAGTATCTGGAAGGGCTGGCCTGACAGTTCGTTTCCGGGTCAGGGAAGTGGGTCAGCCTGGAAAGAAGCGAGACTCTGTTGTAAGACCGTATTGATTTGAAAGGTAAACGAGAGGCAGCTGCAAGTAATAAGGCAGCTGCAACCGTTTACCTAGATATCATGCGGGATTACATATAGGGGCCAGGGTAACACTGATCTTTTCCTTCATTTGGGTAAACGAGTGGAGGGCAAAGGAGCGAGAGAGGAGCTCGCAGTAAATACAATAAATACATGTTCTGTGTGTTTTGTTAAACTGTTTGTGTTTTGTTCATGATAGACAGTCTCCGGAGCTGTCAAAAAAGGGTCAGCACTATCCGGAGCACCACAGCACTTCACACAACTCTGTGTCTACACCGAGCACCTGCACGTCTGCACGCACCCAGGACTCGTGACCGTGTCTTTTTTTCGTTCGGGACTGTGCCCAGTTTTTGTTATTCCCGCGCTATACACATTGTTGTGTATAGCCGGGGAGTTATTATTTATCGGTCACCAGACCTGGAGTACAAATTAAAGCACTTTGTTCACTGAATCACTGTTGTCTGTTCATCACTCCTGCACCGCATCACCGCTACATCTGTTCCCCTTACCAACCACTCTGCCACACAACACACAAAACCAATGCCATAACATCACGTAGTTCCACTCCACATGACTAGGCACAAAGTGCTTCCTGCTGCACAATACAGAAAAAAACTTAAAAATGAGCCACTTATTTTGTTCTGACAACAGAGCTTTGTGTTTACCCATCATGCCAGGTGCACTGTGTGTACACAATGAAACAAGCTTCCCTAACTGTACCTGCTTTTCACTAACAAAATCCAGCACAGCATTAGGTATATCTTCACCTCTTGTTTGATTTTATGTACTGAATTGCAAGCATTTCTTCCCCTACTACATTGCATATAACACCGCCCATGTTACACATTGTGACCTGTGCTAGCGTGCAATTTGCTTGTTGATAGGTCTATCGACCAATCAAAACATGTAAAACAGACTCCAGGAATAGAAATACCAATAACAGCAGAGGGTAGGTGGACCTAAAAGAACAGTGAGGTAGAATGTCATGAGTCAAACAGTGGTACATTTGTGTTGATGCTACTACTATGGTCTTTATAATTATATACAGTATCCACCACTTACACTGTACAGGATTATTTCAGGCAGCCGTTTATATCCGACAAATAGCATTTGTTTTTGCCATGCCCATTGATTTCAATAAGAAAGGCATAATTTATACCACGTTAAGCACACTGTATATTTCAGGCAAACTCAGTTGTTTGGATCTCGTTATGTGCCATTCACACAGATTAAAATAACAAACGCACTGCTTATACTGTAGTAATCGCTCTTACTAATCCACCAATCAGCTGTTTTCATCTTGTTACCTTGCCATTCACACAGATTTCAATACAAAAGGCAGCACTTTACTGTAGTAAACGCTTGACAGATCGATCAATCAGCTGTTTGCACCTCGTTACTGAGTGATAACCCCTGTACTGCATCTTGGCTATTTAATCCCTGTACGCAGTGTCGGGTTTACAGTTTGAAAAAAACAGCACCGACTGCAACAGCAAGCCTGGCTGGAAAGAGTAAATCAGCATGAAAATTCAGCATCAGCATGAAAATTCAGTGTAAATAAAATGTCTCTGTTAGATGCTGTGCGCTTGCTAAAGTATGCTTGGAAATCAGTCAGTCAGCAAACAATGCAACGTTGCTTCAAAAAAGCTGGGGTTTCTGTAGTTGAAGAGGAGACTGGGGAAGGGGGTGGGATCACTCTGTAAATAATGTGTGTTTGTAAACAGTTCTTGTTCAGATCTGTTAGCATTCTCTGTGTGTTTTGGTGCTTGTGTGACTTAGCGCTGAAAGAGAGTTGAACACAAATGTACTTATCACTGTATCAAAAAAAAATGATTTAAAATGGACAATGAATTAAAAAAAAAAATTAAAAACATAAATTTTTAAAGAGTGAGAGAATTATTTTTATTCAGATTTCTTCTACTTTTAAACGGAGCCTAAAGCAAGAGCAAGCTTAAAATACAGGGGTGTTACTAAAATATTTACTGCAAACAGATTACAGTACTTTGGAATGAAAACTAGTCACGAGTTTATGAAAATCGTCTTTATATTCAGTGACAGCTGTAGCATCCCGCATTGCATTCTGTTAATACACTACCACCTAACCTTCACTATCTGTGAAACACAATGTGGAAATCTCTGCCTAAAACAATAAAAACTAAAGCTTAGAAATGAAAAACTAAACACCAAAGTTCTGAGTATGGTAAGTCAGCACCCTATTGACTTCTACAAATCAGGTGGTATGATGTTCTGCAAACGCTGTCAACATTCAATTGACTGGACCAGGAAAAATACCTGCAAAGATCATTTAATGTCAAAAATCCATCTAAAGGGTGACATTGCGTATGAAAAGACTCCGCGAGGCTCCCAAGCACGGCACAGCGCGATCCCAGACAGTATGGTACATTCACACAGCAGGCAGGCATCCAACATGATAAAGCCACATTCGTTGCAGCAGTAACTATAGTATATACATTTACCACATGCACAGCATCCTATATAAACTGGAACCTGAAGTAATCTGCCACCTAAGGAGCTTCCACATGTACAGTTGTCTAAAGCAGGTGGCTTCATATTCAAATAGCTCATTTTAACTTGCACTGGAAAATCCTATTCTGGAGTTCACATTCAGGTAAGACCAGGTGGTTACAATAGAACCACACAATTAAGGGCACTGTGTTTTACTCCCATTGAGAGCAATATAAACCACCTCAAATATTAAGGCCACCCCTTATTCAATTTCAAGGCGGACACCAGCAGTGCCAAACATACCAAACCTCTTCAATAATACCAACATGCTTCAACTCTACCTCTTGATAACACACCCATTTGGAATGAGATTTAAAAAAAAAAAACTGAACTCAAAGCTGTGAATTGGAATAGTTTGCACAGAAGAAAACTGCAAATAACATCTTAGCACAATTCTTAGAAAATGTGTCGACCCTTCAGTAGTAGGACCACATGTTTCATTCATAATTCAAGCATAGGTTTGTACAGCAGTGATTTATTTACCATCAACATTATACAAAAAGCACCAAAGCAAACATCATTACGATTTTGAGATATAAAAAGCAATAGTGGAGATTTGTGTTAACCAATGTGTTTTCTGGCAGGTAACAGATTATCGACTCGGTCCAATTCCCTCCTTTGCTTCCAAGTTCAAGAAAATATACTCGTTTTAACATGCAACACTGTACACTCACACTTGTAGTACAATGCTGTTTATACGCTTCAACGATCTCGCTATCCAAACAGCAACTTGCTCCGTTCTGTTTTGCAACACTTGTGAATCCCTTAACCGCCCATTCATAAAAACTAGTGTTCAACAAGGCAATGTAGCAAAACTACAATACAAAAAGCGCGTGGACTCCAAAGGTATGTGGCGTAAATTGGGTTAATCTAGCAACATTTTAACAAATCAGTTAAATTAATAAAAAAAATAATAATAATAAATAAAAAAAAAATAACGTACTGGCTTCTGAAAAGTCTATATACTCTGGCTGCGGGGTATATGATGTTCACGATTTTGTTTTAGTTTTTTCTTCAAAATGACATCAGTCAGAACCGAGCACCCTTTAATTGTGCCCATGTCCTTTCTCTATGCTGCCTGGTAGGTAGACGAATCTTCTTGTGTTCTGGTTTTCCTGCGGAATCAGTGGAGCTGTCAGTGAGTGTCACACAGTTGCCAGCCTGTCATTGCAATCCCATGCATGCATGTATTGAACTTATAACACCCGAAGTCAGGTGCAAGCGATGCAAACGGTACCGGTAGTTTATCTATTGCGTTCACGTCAAAGTGTCGGCGCTGCCTCTATCCATGCGATCGATAATTGAGACCGAGTGACCGATTGGTTTGTTATTGTTTACCTTCTTGTCCAAGGTAACAGTGCCGATGCGAGTGCCCAGACGAAATAATCGGCAATATGGACAAGGTCGCTTACCCGTGCCGCTCTGGTAATGCTCAGGTCTTTCATCACCTCATCGAAAGCCGCCGTTTCCTCTGCCTGTTTCTGGTTATGTAAAGCGATTTTCTCGCTGAATTTCCGTGGATTATTTGAGGTCGCCATCTTTCGCTCTTCTCTTTCCCTCTGCGGTACGTAGCAAGCGCGCGTACGCAACGTCACCACGCTGTGTTATAAGGACGCTTGGTACGATGATGTTTGAATGCACTCTACAGTAATTTTATGAATGCGACTGTCATGACTTGATAATAACTTTTTTTGACTAAATATTGTGTTTTTTAATTATGCTTCCCCTGAACATATAACGTGAGCATAATTATCTATATAAAATAGCACAAAATAAACCATTTCACAAAACCACGAAATAGATTATAATATAAAAATATTTTTATATTACATGATAATAATCATGTGTTGGCGCACACACCATATTTACGTGAAATTAAATCAGTAAGCAACCATTCAAGTACAATTTTGGCCATTAATTATAAATTAAATTATTTATATATATATATATATATATATATATATATATATATATATATATATATATATATATATATATATATATACACACACTATATATATATATATATTATAATGTGTGTGGGTATCTATATATACAATATTTATATATATATAATATATATATATATATATAATATATCTACACCACACACACATATATATATGTGTTGTGTTATAGCGACCTGATAACTATATTTATATATATATATATATATATATATATATTATATATATATATATTATTAAAACGTGGTCGGTGGCTGCGATAGTCACCAGTTGGATTTTTACTTGCACTAAAACTAGCAGCTGGATTTCCTTATCCAATGCATAACCATATAAAGACTGATTTTATTAATTTAATGTCAATACATTATACATGCATAATAAATAAAAAGGCTACTGGTTCTACTAGTCAGTCCGAATGAAACATATTGACTGGCAGGCAGGAGAAGCGTGCTGCTTTATCAGCCAGTGGTGCAACTACAGCTGAACAGCGCTAATCTGAAGGCAACTAATAACAATTAAAAAAAAGACTCTCTCAGCCTGATTGCAACATCTTGTCCCTAGGTACCACTCACTGCAGAGCCCCTGATTGGTGACGTCCCCGAACACCTACTGCATTTAACTGTTGACCCTGGGTCATAGAACCTTCCCGAACGTGGTTACAGCAGACCCAGGGTATTACACAACTCCCCCCTTAAAGTCCCTCGTCCCCAAGGGGACAACAAAGTCTCCCTGCATCCGCAGTTGGTGATCTGTCGGCATCACAAAATAATTTCCACTAGGACATCAGATGATTGTTAATGGTTAGGTTTAGGGTTACGGTTAGGTTTTAGGACTGGGGTTGCTTAAGGTTACCGTTGGGGTTGGGTTAGGGTTCAGGATAGGTTGATTTCATAGGAGTTGCCGAGCTGTGGAAGTGACAGGTGTGAATGCTTGGCGAGAATCATCTGATGCTCTCAGGACACTTCCTTTACACTGTGATCTGTCGAGTCCAGGTGGGGGACTATTGGACAGCACCAGGGCTGAAGGGTGGTGGACAAGGACTGTCAGGTAAGGGAGAGGCAGGTACTGTCGGGCAGGGCTGGACAGGGTCCCATCCCCGGTAGAGGTGAGCCAATGACGGTGGAGCACCACCCTCCATCCTCCGTGGTAACTGAATCCGGTATACCATCCCCTTGATTCGTTCAAAGACCTGGCAAGGTCCTAGCCAGTGGTTGTCCAGCTTGGGGCATCAGCCCTGCTTCGGTTGGGGGATGTACACCTAGACCAGCTCCCCCATTGTGAAGTGCCTCCCTTGTGCCCTGGTGTTATAGTTCCTCTTCTGCCGGCAGCCAGCAGCCTCAAGTGGTTCCTGGCGAAGCCATGGGCCAACTCCAGGTGGTCCTGCAGCAGTCTGGCATAGTTAGGTCCAGTTGGTTTAGCAGAGGGGTCTGGCAGCTGGCTGAACACCATCTCAGCAGGTTTCAGGCTCAACATCCAGAGTGAGGGGGTGCAGGAGGTGGAGTCCTGTATGGCAGAGCCCCAGGTCAGGAGGACAAGGGGCAGTTGGGCATCCCAGTCGTGTTGGTGAGTGGCAGTGGTGATGACCAGCTGGACCGTGAGTGTGCGGTTAAACCACTCGGCTAAGCCAACGCTTTGTGGGTGAAGAGCACTGGAAACTGGATCCAGCGACGAGAACCACGAAGACCTTGCTACCAGGTCCAGGGACTCATGCATATGGGGGAGGGGGATAGGAGTCATTTTTGGTCATCTCATTCAGCAGTCTGTAGTCAACGCAGAAGCGCCACTCTTCTTGGGAACCAGACCAACTGGTGATGTTCAGGGGCTGTGTGACGGCTCAATCAGGCCTGCTTCCCGCATCTTCCTCAGTACCTTTTTGGCAGCCTCCTGTCTGGCCACAGGCAGTCGGCAAGGTCGCAGCTTGACCGAAATACACGACATTTGTATTAATAAATTTAATTTTTCCTTTTCCCCCTGCCAAGTCAGAGGTCAACCTTTGTATCTGTAATACTTACTTGTAATTGAATAAATTGGATTATTTTTCTCTTTAGCTCTGTCTGTGTGGAGAAAATAATGTGGTTATAGCACAAAAAAGGATATGAACTTTACTTGAGGTATAGCTAAATTTGCTACATTGTAGAATTAATACTAATACAAATATTTCACATATCCTTATAAAATGTGGAAGGTTTAATATAAATAGAAGTATAATAGCGCTTACCTTGAACAGGATCACCTCGAGAGAATGTCTTGTGCCTATTTAAATTATCAGCTGAAATAGTATTGTGTTATCTGACTATAGATAACATGTTATATTAACAATCTTTTTCCTAATATGGACAAAGGTATTTTAAAAGATATTTTAAAGTATCGAATGGAAACATAAAAACAGTGTAAACAAAGATCTACTTGAAATATTCAGGCGTTCATGACAGTTCATTTTCAATGGAAATTATGCTATGGAAATTTTCAATATTCCACTAACCACTCATTGTGTACATTTAACATTAGAATATTACTGAGCCTTAATGGTATGGAAAAAAGTACCATAGAAATACCAGTGTATTTTTCTACCATTAAGAATAGCATTTGCTACCATTATTTACCATTACTTACCATTTAAAGGCTCAGTGGTTACCATCAGTATATTTTTTAAAACTGTCTCACCCCTCCACACACACACACACACACACACTACGCCGCAGAGTGCAATAATACCTTGTTTCCATGGTCAGCCAACTCGAGTGTGCCCAAATTGGTCTGACTTCTCCCAGAACTCAAGTTGGTGAAAAAGGAGGTGCTTCCATGGTTTTCCAAGTTACCCGAGTGGGGCAGGAAATACTTGCGAGTTAAAAGGTCAAGATGTGCATTCGCTGCAGATGGTATTACAGTCAAATTGTCAATGATTTCAAAAGATAAATCCATCTAGATATTCTTTCGCATTTGTTTAATGCAGTACATATACCTCTGGCAGGCAGAACAGGGAAAGAAGCGCCGGATAAGGGAAATAATGTGTCTGATGTCGAAGTGGATATGAGAATGGCAGTGATTAAAAGTACATCTGACATTTCCATCAAAGGATTTAAAAAATGTGGAACTGATCTGATGCCCAGAGGCACTGTAAACTGTGCCTGCTACTGTAGAAGGACAGTTATTTTTTAAGTTAAGCATTTTCTATGTTTTTTTTTTTCAAGGGTTTAATTAACAGCCAAATGTGCTGCATTTTTCTTTGTGACCATGCTAAGTGAAAAACGACAATTCAAAAACCGTCAAAATCCCCCGGCTTTTATACCAGCCAAACTGTCCCATTATACAGCATGTTCCCGCCTCTACAACAATTTTGATTGACATTTAGTGATGTAATTTCCTCCCAGCCCAAATTCAGACTTTAGAATTCAGGCCAGCACGAGGAGTGAAATCAGAGCTGTAATAGAGTAAATGCGAGTACCCTTTAAGACTGTGTTGCTGCTATCCCAACCCCGGTGGGAGTTCAAAGTGCGAACCAGAGAACAAGTGGAGCACAAACTTAGAGGCGAGTTGTATTGATTAGGAAAAAAAAAAGAAAGCGGGTCAAGATGGTGCAGGTCGGACAGATAGATGAGTATGGAGAAAATGTCCTTGCAGTTAAGGACATATTCAGGAGAGAAAATCCCTTTACTGGGGCAAGTGAGAGTGCGAATGCAATACAAGATGTAATCTGCAACCTTACCACTAGTCATTGCTAGAGGCAATAATCCAGCTTTAATGGAAAGAAACTGGTTGAAGCACATTCATTTAGACTGGGAGAGCATTTTTCAAATTAAAAACACAACATAACTGACTGTGACAGAGACAGAATGATTATTGGTGATAAATCTCCCTCCCGACCTGTGAGGGCGCTTTGTAAAGGGAACAGAGTGCCCTGGACTAGATGGCCAGATAATTCATTCCCAGGATTAGGTGGAAGACAGCCATCTAGAAAGGGAGCGGAGCTACGGTACACCAAGTCATCGACCAGGAAGGGAAGTCATGTGGCAGCCTTGGACTGGAGGAGCAGTTGCAATCATTAACCAAGGGGGCATGTTTGACGGTACATAAGGGGATGTAGCAAGGCAATCCGTTCCTTTGTATGGTTAACGCTGAACCGGAATGAGAACGTAATTGTTATTGTGAGTGTTTTGTTTGATTTGCCTTATCTAAAATCTACTTGTTTCTTATTAGACGGCTAACACGATGGAGCTGTCGCTACAGGCCAGCACAAAACCCAGACAACACTGCTCTTGTTCACGATAAAATATATTTTCACCACTAGAACTACAGCACTCACTTTGGACTTGTGACAGTGTTTGTGTTAACTGTGTGTGTTTAAATACTGTGTTTATTGTTTCGAGACTAAACCCATGGATTTAACTGAACAATTGCCAGTTCTCATTATTCTTTATTGTTGTCATAAGACACTGGATTATAAATAAACCATCATTTCACCAGTACTTTGTTTGTCATTGTCTTGAGCACTGCATCACCCCTACACATGCGCACTGCAAACTACTTTGCCACACTGACTTTAGAACAATCATTAGAAAAACACAGAGCAGTGTTCTTGGAATTCAAAGCTGAAATAATAATGAAACCTGATGCAAAGCCCCGCTTTCACAAGGCACTCCCTGTACCCTATGCGCTGAAGGAAAGTGGTGAAAAGGAGCTGAACAAGCTTGAAATGGAAAGCATTATTTCTAAAATTGATAGAAGCCAATGGGCTGCCCCGATAGTAGTGGTACCAAAAGCAGATAAGACATTGCTTATATGGGAGACTATAAAGTCACTGTGAATTACAGTGTAGCGGAAGAACAATACCCCTTCCTACATATGAAGATTTGTTTGCCACATTAGCAGGTGGAAAGTGTGTCTCTAAAATTGGACCTGTTTCACACATACCAGGAATTAGAACTTGGGAGTCCAAACAGTACTTGGTTCTAAACACACATAAGGGTTTATTGTTACAACCGTCTGTTTTATGGAGTTTCGAGTGCACCAGCCATATTTCAAACAGTGATGGACCAGATCCTGCAAGGACTGGAGCAAGTAACTTGCTTCTTCGATGATATATTGATCTCTGCAGACACAGAAGTGCTGACCCAGTTGGAACGCTATGGAATCCGGGTGAAGCTTGCAAAGTGTAGTTTCATGCAAACCAGGATGGAGTATCTGAGACACTGAATTGATTCAGAAGGCCTTCACCCAACCGAAGGGAAGGTATAAGCTATTAGGGAAGCTATTAATGTGACTGAGCTCCGGTCATTTCTTGCTCTATTGAATTATTACACTCCACACCCTGGCAATGGACCAAGACATGTGACGAAGCTTTCAGCAAGTGTAAGCAAATGCTGCTTGAAAGCCAAGCGCTGGTTCGTTATGCTACAAGAAAGTCACTTCGCTTAGCATGTGATGCATTGCCATATGGTGTTGGAGCAGTGATTTCACGTCTTCAAAAATGGGGAAGAAAAACCCATTGTTTTTGCGTCCAGAACTCAGTTCTAGTGAAAGAAATTATGCACAAATCGAAAAAGAGGCCCTAGCCATAATATTCGGGGTGAAGAAATTTCACAAATATTTGTATGGCTGCAGATTCACGCTGGTTACACACCACAAACCTCTGCTTTCAATTTTAGGACCCAAAACAGCCGTGCCAACTCTGGCAGCTGCCCGAATGCAGTGTTGGGCCATTATTTTGTCTGCCTATCAGTATGACATTGAGTACCAATGACCTGAGGACCATGGAAACACAAACGCATCCAGAATGTGGAAATGGCTGACAGTGGAGACAGTGTCTTCTATTTCTCAAACGTTGATGAGCTGCCTATCCAAGCCACTGATATTGAAATGGAGACCCAAAAAGACCCAATTTTGTCTCGAGTATTGGACTTTACCCTAAATGTTTGGCCAAACTACAGGGACAGTGAAGACTTGGTTTCACATTTTAGCAGAAAGGAACAGCTTTCAACAGAACAGGGTTGTGTGCTCTGTAGATGAAGTGATCATACTACCAGTGTAAAGATCCAAGCTATTGGAGGTACTACACAAGGCACACCCTGGAATATGCCATATGAAAGCACTTGTTTGCAGTTACCTGTGGTGGCCAGGTCTTGACAAAGACATTGAGAACAAGGTTCAGCAATGTAATGTGTGCATGGCAGTGTGAAACATGCCATCAGCTGCACCATTGCACTACTGGAGGTGGCCTACCTGAGTATGGCAACGCAAACACATTGATTTTGCAGAGAAGGATCACTAATATTTTTTGGTCCCGACTGATAGACATTCAAAGTGGCCTTATGTGATGCCCCTCACACAGATTACTACGTCCAGCACAATCAACAGGTTGAACCTTGTTTGCTGCGTATGGAGTCCCAGAAGAACTGATATTGGATAATGGTCCACAATTCATATCGGCAGAATTTAAACATTTTACCAGGGGCAATGGTATCAAGCACGCTCTAATTCCACCATATCATCCTGCTACTAATGTAGCAATAGAACATATGGTACAGATTATTAAAAGGGGCTCTAGCCAGAGATGTGTTGGAGGCAGACCGAACAAAAACAAAATCAGCACTACAGCATTGGTTAGCTAACTTCCTAATCATGTATATATAAAAGTACCCCCCACTCTGTAACTGGAAAATCACCAGCAGAAATGTTCCTCAAGCAAGAAATTCACACAAGACTGACCATGCTGAAACCAAATTTGGAACGAGATATGGCGGCAAAACAAGACCAACAGAAAGTGTACCACGATAAAGGCACCACATTGGAAGACAGATAGGGGAAAATGACAAAGTGTGAGTGAAAAATTGGAGGGTGGGGAGAACAAGTGGATTAAAGCAGTGGTTTATGGAAAATGAGGACCACGATTGTTTATGGTGAAAGTAGGTGAAGAAATGAGACTAGTGCATTTAGATCATTTGCTGAAAGCTGCAGAAGGTGTTGCTCAGGGAGAAGCAGAGGACCAGTCTAATCCAGTCTAAATAAATGTCAGTTTTCCTAAACCGGAGCTAATCTCACTTAGACGGAACTCAATTATAGAGAATATAGACCCAGCAATAATGACAGACCCCAGGCAGAGTTTCTACCTCAAGCATGTACCTGGGTACCTCATGGAAACCTGGTATAATTGTCTACATTACCATTTCTACACTGGTGTCGGTATAAAAAGGTGGTGTAAACAAGGTTTTTGCTTTGCGAGTGTGTTCCACTGCTTCTGCTGTTTTGTTTGATACTGTCAATAGTAGACACTGAGGTTACCATGGAAACCTGGCCTAGTTTTTATTCAGAGGCCTCCTGGCTTCAGAAAACCATGAAGTTTATCTTTATTTATTAGCTCAACACCATGAAACCTGTTCATTATACAGCAGGTTCAATACTTTCAGTTTAGGGTTGTTTCTGACCAGGCTGAGCTGACGACTGATTGAGTAGAGCTGAGATAGCCAACGTCAACAATAGGAAAGCATCAGGTATGATTGACAGCACTACTTTTCAAACAAGTCCCCGCAGTACTCTGCTGTGCTCTAGATGGCCCATATGAATGTAAAGACCCTGATTTAGCCTAAAACCGTCTATGGCAACTAGAACTGAAGTGGAGGCTCAAACTCACAGTCATCTTAACACAGTCATCTCAAACAAGAAGAGAATTCAGATCATTGCAAGAAGGACCACTTTGAATGCAAACATCTTAAAAATGTCCAGTCAAAACCGAGTAATTTGAAGTAACATATTCTTTAAAATGTTAGCGAGTCTGCTTCCCCTGCATAAGAACATAAGAACATAAGAAAGTTTACAAACGAGAGGAGGCCATTCGGTCCATCTTGCTAATTTGGTTGTTAGTAGCTTATTGGCTTCTTGAAGGATCCCAGGGTGTCAGCTTCAACAACATTACTGGGGAGTTGATTCCAGACCCTCACAATTCTCTGTGTAAAAAAGTGCCTCCTATTTTCTATTCTGAATGCCCCTTTGTCTAATCTCCATTTGCGACCCCTGGTCCTTGTTTCTTTTTTCAGGCTGAAAAAGTCCCTTGGGTCAACACTGTCAATACCTTTTAGAATTTTGAATGCTTGAATTAGGTCGCCACGTAGTCTTCTTTGTTCAAGACTGAACAGATTCAATTCTTTTAGCCTGTCTGCATATGACATGCCTTTTAAGTCCGGAATAATTCTGGTCGCTCTTCTTTGCACTCTTTCTAGAGCAGCAATATCTTTTTTATAGCGAGGTGACCAGAACTGCACACAATATTCAAGATGAGGTCTTACTAGTGCATTGTACAGCATGTAGCTATTACAATTTCATATACAGCAGTTATTCTAGCCCTCTTAATATTGTACCATCATCAGACTCTGTAATGAGGACACATCCTCCTCTGATCACCACTGCAATCGGGGATGGTATAATTACGCTAACACACAGCACTCACATGGGAGCCAGCAGTTTATAGAAGATTATATCCAGTGGTAGTGTTTAGGGCAGAGGTTTCCTGTAAGGTTGCCAACTTTCATTGTTTCAATCACCAGACATCACCACCCCCCCCCCCCTTTCTTTTGACAGCGATATACACTTATGCCATGAGATAAATGTTTTATTCAAATATATCTTTATAAATATATATATATGTTTATATATATATATATATATATATATATATATATATATATATATATATATATATATATATATATATATTATATATACACACAGCTCTGGAAAAAATTAAGAGACCACTGCAAATTTTTCTTAAATCAACATCTCTACATGTATGGCAGCCATTCCATTCCAGTGTCTGTTGAATTCCAACACAGGCACACCTCATTCTACTGAATGAGGTACTGATTAGAGGATCACCTGAGCCAAATCTTATTTAACGAGGAAAAGTATAAAAACCACTCCTGTGGTCATCACTATCCTCTTGCAATAGGACCAGCTGGATGGGAGAACAGTGCTAGTAGTACCTCAAAAGTAATTGGAATCAAAAAATAACTATTGACCATGCCCAAAGAGTTGAAAAGGAAAGTTTTGAGTGAGGAAAAGAAGGGTTCAATTCTGGCTTTACTGGCAGAGGGATACAGTGAGCGTCGGGTTGCTTCCATCCTTAAAATTTCAAAGACGGCGGTTCATAAGAACAAGGTCAAGCAGCACACATTGGGGACAACAAAGCTACAGAACGGCAGAGGGCGAAAACGACTCTCCACTGACAGGGATGACTGCCAACTCATTCGAATGTCATTCAGCAACCTAGGATGTCATCAAGTGACCTACAAAAAGAATGGCAAATGGCAGCTGGGGTGAAGTGCACGCCGAGGACGGTTCGAAACAGGCTCCTAGGGGCAGGGCTGAAGTCATGCAAAGCTAGAAAAAAGCCCTTCATCAATGAGAAGCAAAGAAGAGCCAGGCTGAGGTTTGCAAAACACCATAAGGATTGGACCATAGAGAACTGGAGTATGGTCATCTTCTCTGATGAGTCCAATTTTCAGCTTTGCCCAACACCTGGTCGTCTAATGCTTAGACGGAGACCTGGAGAGGCCTACAAGCCACAATGTCTCGCACCCACTGTGAAATGTGGTGGAGGATTGGTGATGATCTGGGGGTGCTTCAGCAAGGCTGGAATCGGGCAGCTTTGGCATGAATCAAGCCAAGTACAAGGTTGTCCTGGAAGAAAACTTGCTTCCTTCTGCTCTGACAATGTTCCCCAACTCTGAGGATTGGTTTTTCCAGCAGGACAATGCTCCATGCCACACAGCCAGGTCAATCAAGGTGTGGATGGAGGACCACCAGATCAAGACCCTGTCATGGCCAGCCCAATCTCCAGACCTGAACCCCTTTGAAAACCTTTGGAATGTGATCAAGAGGAAGATGGATGGTCACAAGCCATCAAACAAAGCCGAGCTGCTAGAATTTTTGCGCCAGGAGTGACATAAAGTCACCCAACATCAATGTGAAAGACTGGTGGAGAGCATGCCAAGAAGCATGAAAGCTGTGATTGAAAATCAGGGTTATTCCACCAAATATTGATTTCTGAACTCTTCCTAAGTTAAAACATTAGTATTGTGTTGTTTAAAAATGAATATGAACTTATTTTCTTAACATTATTCGAGGTCTGACAACACTGCATCTTTTTTGTTATTTTGACCAGTTGTCATTTTCTGCAAATAAATGCTCTAAATGACAATGTTTTTATTTGGAATTTGGGAGAAATGTTGTCAGTCAGTAGTTTATAGAATAAAACAAAAATGTTCATTTTACCCAAACACATACCTATAAATAGTAAAACCAGAGAAACTGATCATTTTGCAGTGGTCTCAGACTGTATATATATATTAGCAACTGACCTTGATTTATGTTCTTTTAAAAAAAAAAAAAAGAAAAAGGGTGACAGACTATCCTAGAACCAGCAGGCTTGCTACACAACGCAGGCACCGCCTCCTTATGTTTGGCTGCTAGCAAGATCTATCTTTACAGTTATTTGCTGAAAATAATTGAATGACAACACTATTAAATTATGTACCCATCTGTGATGGGGTACTCCCCCACCCATGTGCATGTTTTGTATTATTTTGTATTTGTTTATTATTATTATTATTATAATTTGTCACCAGTGTTTATTTAACTTACAGAAAAATTCACTGTTGATCATAACTCAGTATGGGAGCAATAGAACCCAGAACCACTCGAATGATGAATGATCACTCCTTCATTGATGGCTGGAATCATGCCAGTTGTGAGTGCAGTGAAATCCTAACCTAGTCTGGCAGCCTGCCAACAGCCCTGTGAAACATACAGCAATGCACAGCTATTTAGGCAACCTAATTTAATTTATTACTTGTCTGTAATAGCATCCATTACAGAACCTACTTGTTCTTTCAAATATAAAGAGGAACATGTTTTTATGTCAGGACAGTGCCAAGATTAGAATTTAATAAAAAATCCTCAAGAAAAACAACAAACTACGGCAAGCACAAGGCAAAATAGCAATCATGCCCATAGCAGATGGGGAGGAAATGTGCGTTGTGTCGGTGCAGCAGAGGACATCACCAGGTTATCTGGCACAGGGATTTCAACAATGTTTGAACTGCAGCTGTTCTAGAATACATAATCCACTTAGCCTCTGCATCGGCTGCATTTGATCTGGTCAGAAGCAAAGAGCACATTGAAAATTACCACATTAAGTAGGAAAGCCCCTGCAACCCGGTGCACAATCAACAGTCATGTTTCAATTAAGATGTATTGTGTGTTTTGTGAGCAACTGAAACATAAACTTTGAAATGGAACATACACAAGTGCAATTAGTACAAATGCTGTTAATTGATCATTTCATGTATTTGAAATGCTGTGCGATTCAGAATCGACAGCTTGTGAAAATAACCACATTACTGGATGTGTTGGAATCAAATTGTTTTATAAGTTATCCGAACTCTAATAATCTTGTCATGTTTCAAATGTCTAGAATTGAAAGAAACACGTTATAGCAACTTCATGTGGAAGTTTTTTTCATTTTAAAACGTCATCTACCTCACTGCACCGATTGCGTGAAACATTAATACTGATTGGATCCCTGGATACATCCAACACCTGTGGAGTCACATTGTGCCAAGGCTTTGATCAGGACAAATGAAGGCCCAACCTGATATTAGGTACAGGTCCCCAAAAAAGAGGCTAGGCAGTGTGTGTGTGTGTAATTTATATATATATATATATATATATATATATATATATATATATATTATATTATATATATATATATATATATATATATAACACACACACACATTAATTTACTAGAAGTAGAACACATGGTGTGCACCGTTTAGGCAGAAATTAGATCTGAATGTTATAGCTAGCATAAAGCAAACAGGGTTTACTGGTTTGTACCCAGGATGTCAAAAAATAACTAATCATGCAACTTTATTTAGCAATAAACTTGAACCAAATACAAAAGAAAAGGAACTGACAACAATACAAAAACCAAGCAGGCACAAGAAAAGGGGTTGACAATGGTCAACTGAACAGAACCATAAATAAAGTAGAAGTGATATACCTTTTTAAAACAGAACAGTTAATTAAAAGAAAAATGGTAGCTGCCAAAGTAAATCTTACCTATTTTGCATTTGCAGAAACCCATGTATTTTAATTTTAAAAAACATCTTGTACTACACCAAGTTCTCACTTTTCGTGCCTTACCCTTCTGGAAGTCTGTTGCTGCTTTACTTCATTGATCACTCCAGCAGGGTCTTCTGGGTCATGTCACTGGCTGACTGGTTATTGTCAGGAAAGAACATAAGAACATAAGAAAGTTTACAAACGAGAGGAGGCCATTCGGCCCATCTTGCTCGTTTGGTTGTTAGTAGCTTATTGATCCCAAAATCTCATCAAGCAGCTTCTTGAAGGATCCCAGGGTGTCAGCGTCAACAACATTACTGGGGAGTTGATTCCAGACCATCATAAATATCCCCATCATAAATATCATGCTATAAAGAATTACATTTAGAAGCTACTTGTTTTAGGAGCCATTACTAATGATGACAAGAAGCCAGTGAAGGACTTAAGACAATGCCAACCTCCTAGAGACCAAGCAAGTTACACTACCTGAAAGCATTCATATAAAACACAGGTTTCTTTAACAAAGTGTAGTACTGTAAAATAAACCCATATTTACAATACCACGTGTTAATTTCAAAATTGGACATTGAAGACATCTATTACAAATGTAAGTGCACAACAGGTAAGATTTACAGAATTATTTTATTAGATACAATCCCTTTCATGTCCAATGGAGTGTAAGAAATACTACTATTGCATACAGACGAAATATATACATTTATACTATTCATTTAAACACTTTGTATACTTTCATTTTATGTAATTGTTCTACTTTGTACAGTTAGGATTCTCCAAGCAAGCTCAGAGGCAGGTAGAAACTAAATGATAATAACTCAATATTGGATCAACAGAACCCAGGACCACTCCACAAACACATCTTCCTACATGAAGAGTGCAATTGTCTCCACTCCTTCACACCTTCTCTCCTGCCATTATCCAACCAGCTGATTCCCTCACTAACTGACACCCTTTCAGCCAGTAACATGCTTTGAAGTGAAACAGTTATAGGACTTCCTTAAAGTAATACAGTTTAGTACAGACCCATTCCACTCGAATCATGTGACTTGCATTGTGTTTTAAAGTAATTGCACTACACTCTGTGAACCACAGCTCCTAGTTGGCAGGAACAAGAGTCTAAAAACACAACTTGCAAACAGATGTTTCTTTAACCTTGTGTAGTACTAGATACATGTCATGGTTTAAAACCAAAATACATTTTTGCTATAGCATGCATTTCTTTCATATATACACATTTGAGACCTATATAATGAATGTTTATAATTGATAATTTATTTTATGAACCCAATATATGTCAAAGCATTTGTTAAAAATAACATAATTCTTAATGTATTCTTAAACTATGTATGTTTCGCTATACAAAATAACAAACTAACAAATATGAATGATTCCACACAACAATTAGAAGTCGCATTCAACTTTTAGTAATGTCTCCTAAAACAAGTAACTTCTAAATGTAATTCTTTATAGCATGATATTTATGATGCTTGCAGTTTGAGCAGTTCAAATTGAACTTACTCAAATCCCACACTAGATCAGCCAAAATGTCTTTATAGAAAAGCCAGTACCATATAGTGATCTTCCACAGTTTTGTTTGGTGCTGCTGGAAGTACACAGCTGTGCAGTAGCTGATTATAAGTCTGTGCAGGCAAAGAGAACTGAAGAGCAGCTCCTGACCTCATAGTCAAAGCACCTTAACACAGACTTACCAAAAAAAAAAAAAACACCTATGAGTAACTGCAATAGAAACCTCTAACAATTACAGACACCGTAAACAGACCAAACCATTGTTATCTGAAGCTATTAATAAAAATAATCTTAATTTACTTTAAAGCAATGTATGCATCCATACCTCTATTAAAATATGAATCAAATATAAATAACAAATATACTTATTATACTGTTACTTTCCCAAACACAAGACTGGACAGATTTACAAACTCCACACAAAAAAAAAAACAAAACCATCAAAAAAAAAAAAACTACAACCAACAAGAATGCCTTCCAATTCAGGAGTTACCAGAACTACAGACTGGTAAAATTAGATCTAGTACCATAACTAGCTGTTTGCATGCCTTACTTTGAGGTCTCAGTGCCTTAGTAACTTGTGAAATTGTCCAGTTAGCCTTCTTTCCTGTCATTAACCAACAGTTGCTTCCCATAAAAAGACACTGGTGAGTTGAAATTACCTAGGAAGTGCAGCACTTGAAAGTAAGGCATGGAAACTGGAGCTTTCTTTAACCTTGTATCAACATATCAACAAGTCAAAATACATTTTTGCTAGAACATGTGACAAAATCTTGATGCATAAAACTGCAGTTTATGCTTACTGTTTACAGGACATACAGCTTTAACAGCAGAGTAAAACGGGTGTACAGAATGAATACCCCCTCCCATCTATCATTTATGGTATTTGGTTTCCAATTGTTTTTTGTTTTCCATTGTGAGTTATAGATGAACGTTCCAAGAACACAGACAGTTCTGAGATTCACAGATTTAAGACTATTTCCCCCATGGATTGAGCCTAGAAAGCAGTTAGGTTTCTACAGGCAAGCTCAAAACCACATAGGCATAGAAAATGATACTCAGTACTGGATCAACTTAGAATGATTGTATGCATCACATAAAATCCTAACATGCTGAACTAGTGTTTATAGCACAAATCCTGTGAAATTAAACCCAGTGATCAAACATGCTGCTGCAAGGACACTGCTACCAAAGGACAGCTTGACATCGGCACGCAGAATCAAGAAACAAGCCTTTAGGAACAGACCCAAGCAGAGGGATTGTGTGTACTGGAACCAGAGATAAATCATTCTGCTGGATTTAACAGAAATGCAAACATATGACCTGAACTGAGGGCATTAGTTACTGTTTAACAGAAGGATTAAAGCACATTTAAATGTTTAAACTTTAAAAAAGGTATAAACTTTAAAAAACAAAACTGACCAGCTGTACTAGTTTCCTGCTGTAGACAAAGTATCGAGTGTAGGCTACATCAGCCAGTGTCTCTATTAGCAAGCACCAGCGCCATCTAGCACACTGCTGTGCATTGCCAGCAAAACAGAAGAACACTTGATGCAGTTGCAGTTTAGAAAAGTGCTGTTAAGTTCTGAAATGCTAACTTAAATGTTAAGCATTTACCAAAGTATGCCTGTCAAGATGTCAGATGTTAGCATAAGTGTATGGTTTACACACACTTCTGTCTTGTGTAAAGGTAGTCATTATGTCCTCAATATGTATTTAAAGTCTTCTTCACTTAAACATGAAGTCATTTATTGAAAGAGAGAGAAAAGGGATTTCTAAAGCTTTACCTGCAATGGAAAAATACATTAAAATTGTATTTCATTTAAAAATGCTTTAACTATTATCCAGCTGTATTTAATTCAAAGTTTAATGCTTATGGAGTTGACTGCAATGTCTTTCTTATACTGCTAACTGTAAGTAGTTTCAAATGTAATTCTGAATGCATTTTTTCATTACCCTTACTATTGTTTGCAATAATTCTGAGCAGTTCTGGGTTCTGTTGCTCCTCCAATACTGAGTTATCATCATTTTTGTGATACTGTGGAAAGGACACATTACCACATGGAATAAGGAAGCCTAATCAGAAATGGCATTGTAAAGTCAGATTACAGAAAAAGAGATAAAAAATAAATTAAAAAAACATATTGAAACAGAACCACTAAGACTAATTGTGAATACATTGTGAACAAGTAAAAAGTGTTTTTCAAAAGCACAGATATCACAAAATAGCATTCAAATGAACAATCATTGGAAACTGTAAAATTTCAAGAGGAAATAAAAGGGTATGCTTTTAATTTTTAAACATAAAACACCAACTGTGCCACTTTCAAGTTTTACCATACTGTTTTCTTGTGATTTAAAAAAAAAAAAAAAATCATACCCGAGCCACCTCTCAGAATGCCATTCAACTGCAAAGCCATCAAGACAGTGCCTCTTAGCGGTATTCTCTTCATCAACCTTTTCCCTCTTTTCAATGCACTTGAAATGGACAGTATAGAATAGGAATTATAGGACTTCTACGTGTGCTGATATTTTGCCAGCACAGACGCTGACTGTCGAGGTGCATAGTAGAAACTATTGCCCTGAGAGTTGAAGAAAGAAGGTGGGTTCTATAAACTGAGAAAACCCGAGTCAAAATCACACAAGCACACCTGCAGAGTACAGTAAGATGCAATCATTCTGATTAGAAAACGAACAGCCAATCATTGGCTGTGCGAACAGCCAATCAGCTTCCAGATCTAGCCGGCTTCTATTTTGCATAGATACCCGCTGGAACGTTGAAGTGCTTAAATGCGAATTACATTTTAAAATCAATCCGCGCATAAATACAGGCTTTTTCCCTTAACATTCTAATCTACAACTAATCTGATAACATAAAAAGCTACTTAAAACATACTTTCTGACGCTGGTCTTGACTTTCGTTAGCGCCCTCGCCTATGGCTTGGGACACATAACTCCAGTCGCAGTCATCTACCACACGGCTTACGGGGTTAATTGACAGAATAGCCAGAATGAGGTAGTGCAAGAAACATTCCAAGTTCCAGTGACTTCAAGTTTTGTTTTATATCACTTTGCAATTATCCAATAATACACTCTGCAGAACTTTTTATACAGTCTTTGAATTGCCCCCCCCCACCCCCCATATTACTCAAACCTGGTACAAGTTCATTAGCTGGTAGAACACACCTGGGTACCTTCAGTATATAATGGCCTTTCTCTCATCATCAATTGGGATCTAATACATTTATGAAATGAATTGTTCTCAACTGCTTTTGGCAGACAGTCTTTCAAATTCTTGTTTGCTGATGTCAGAATGTAGACTCAATGCTGGCGGATATCCGTTGTGCACAGAGTCTGTACTTTACTACCACCAGTTGTATAAAATACAGTACTTTGTCATTTTTGCATTGCAGCTGTAAGAGTAATTGAAAAATCAGAGTTTAAACTCAGCTGACTTATCTGGTTAAATAAAGTGGTGATTGATTTTCAAAACAGTTCAAGCAACCCGGTCATATGAAAAAAAACTCAGAATGACTACAAATATAAAAAGCTAAGGAAAATAAAAAATAAATAAATTGCCAAATAGGTTGCTAATTGCAATCTATGGATCTACCTTGAAGGAGATCAGTTAAATCAATATAATCTATTTCAAAATACAATACCTAGACTATTATATTTAATTATAAAAAGTTACACTTTCTAAGACACATGCACATATATGTATATACACTGATTAATTTAAAACACTATCAAAAATCCTCTAAAATGTGCAAAATCAACAGCTTTCCTCAAAATGCGTCTTTACTGAGTTTATATATTCACTGTATTTATTATATCAACAAATAACATGCTATTATTTCACTGGTTTCTCTGGCATGGTTATCACTGAGTGGTCATCTGTGGGAGTATAACTGGCACACATCCTACTCCGGCAAAGGTTTCAAGAAAATGCAAGTCTCGTTCCCATTCATCTGTCTCACTATTATAAACTTGTACAATGCTAGTCACATTATTTAAATGCCAGTTGTAGCCCCCAACAACATAGATCTTCTTATCCAACAAGCAGCATCCAGCCTCCGACTGGATAGCTCGCATAGGGCTTACAGTAGTCTACTGATCCGTGTCGGGAATGTAATATTCCACAGCTAAAACATCGAAGCAGCGGTCAACATGATCTATTCTGCCTCCCAGTGCATAGACCCGGCCATTGGTCCCAACCATTGCGTGCAGTACTCTCGGTTCATTCATCGGGGCTTTAAACTCCCACTGGTCTGCCGCAGGGTCGTACCAATGAAGAGTCTTTTTATCTTCTACAGAGACGCCGTATCCACTGGAAATATACAGCTTTCCCCCACAAGGGGCGCCAGCATGTCCCCAAATCCTCCGCTTTAGAGAATCAACGTATGTCCACTCGTTCTTTTTGGAGCAGTAGCATTCCACTGAGGATAAGCTTCCGGACCGATTACGCCCTCCTGTGGCATAAAGCTGGCCTTGCAAGATGTTCAGCTGGAACTGTATTCTGCTTTCCTGCATCGACTGTATCCAGAGCCATCGGTTCAAGTGAGGATCATAGCGGTAACAAATGTCCACCGCGCCTTCCCCGCTACGGTACTGTAATTGCTGCCCTCCGACAACGTAGACTGCAGCAGGTATCCATTTCAGTCAGCTCTTTAAACTGCCTGGCACCGATGTTGGGGAGATAGTAAACTTTGCTGCTTACAGTCCTGTCATTGTCTGTGTAAGGGGTGCCACCGAATGTTATGAGAGACACAACATCCGATCGGATTATCGTCCGAGGCGACTGCATCTCATGCAGGCGGAAAGGCAGGATCTGGTAGTTAAAGGCCTCTAAGAGGTACTGTCTGCATAAGACATCTTCCACCATGATATCAACGGTCTGGACGCTGTCCACCAGCTCTGAGGATTTCATTAGCGGAAAGTGGATGTGGCACAGGACCTGGCTGGCACTTGTGCGCCTGGACTCCTTGTGCTGTAGCCAGCGGATTGCAGCATGGAAAAGGTTGATCTCATTGCAGTTTTTCAGTTTGTTGCTTTGAAGGAAAAAGACCAGCCTCTCTAGTGGAATGTGAAGGAAGTCGTCCTCCTCGGCAATCTGGTGGAAATGCCGGAAAGTGAAGGTGTCCACAGACTCCTTCAGGGAAGAAAGGCTGAAGGTGGTAGCCAACTGTCCGATGTTTAAACAGGTCTCCACGCTCTTAGCCGATTTGAGGAACTCCTCACAGAGCTCAACAACCGGCAGCATCTGCAGGAACACGGCTGCCCCCAGCACATCATGGATGCAATCCAGGTCTAACGTTACTTCAGCGCTGTACGCAAATTCAACAATGTGCTTCAGTCCTCTTGCTGACACACCTTTCAGCTCAATAGTGTCTTGATAAGACTCTCGCATCCCCCCAGTAAACATGGCTCTGCAAGTCAAAATTAGAAACAGACAATCAGTCATACTATATAAGAACATAAGAAAGTTTACAAACGAGAGGAGGCCATTCGGCCCATCTTGCTCGTTTGGTTGTTAGTAGCTTACTGATCCCAGAATCTTATCAAGCAGCTTCTTGAAGGATCCCAGGGTGTCAGCTTCAACAACATTACTGGGGAGTTGATTCCAGACCCTCACGATTCTCTGTGTAAAAAAGTGCCTCCTATTTTCTGTTCTGAATGCCCCTTTGTCTAACCTCCATATGCGACCCCTGGTCCTTGTTTCTTTATTCAGGTCGAAAAAGTCCCTTGGGTCGACACTGTCAATACCTTTTAGAATTTTGAATGCTTGAATTATGGCGCCGCGTATTCTTCTTTGTTCAAGACTGAACAGATTCATTTCTTTTAGCCTGTCTGCATATGACATGCCTTTTAAACCCGGAATAATTCTGGTCGCTCCTCTTTGCACTCTTTCTAGAGCAGCAATATCTTTTTTATAGCGAGGTGACCAGAACTGAACACAATATTCAAGATGAGGTCTTACTAATGCATTGTACAGTTTTAACATTACTTCCCTTGATTTAAATTCAACACTTTTCATAATGTATCCGAGCATCTTGTTGGCCTTTTTTATTGCTTCCCCACATTGTCTAGATGAAGACATTTCTGAGTCAACAAAAACTCCCAGGTCTTTTTCATAGAGCCCTTCTTTAATTTCAGTATCTCCCATATGATATTTATAATGCACATTTTTATTTCCTGCGTGCAGTACCTTACACTTTTCTCTATTAAATGTCATTTGTCATGTGTCTGTCCAGTTCTGAATCTTGTCCAGATCATTTCGAATGACGTTTGCTGCTGCAACAGTGTTTGCCACTCCTTGTATTTTTGTGTCATCTTGTTTTAAATCAAGCAGAATCTGCAAATTTAACACGTTTGCTTACTATACCAGAATCTAAATCATTAATGTAGATTAGGAACAGCAGAGGACCTAATACTGATCCCTGTGGTACACCACTGGTTACCACACTCCATTCTGAGGTTTCTCCTCTAATCAGTACTTTCTGTTTTCTACATGTTAACCACTCCCTAATCCATGTACATGTGTCTCCTTTAATCCCTACTGCGTTCAGTTTGAGAATTAATCTTTTATGTGGGACTATGTCAAAAGCTTTCTGGAAATCTAAATAAACCATGTCATATGCTTTGCAATTATCCATTATCGATGTTGCATCCTCAAAAAAATCAAGCAAGTTAGTCAGACACAATCTCCCTTTTCTAAAACCATGTTGACTGTCTCCCAGAACCCTGTTACCATATAGGTAATTTTCCATTTTGGATCTTATTATAGTTTCCATAAGTTTGCATATAATAGAAGTCAGGCTTACTGGTCTGTAGTTACCTGGTTCAGTTTTGTTTCCCTTTTTGTGGATCGGTATTACGTTTGCAATTTTCCAGTCTGTCAGTACCACCCCTGTGTCAAGTGACTGTTGCATGATCTTGGTTAGCGGTTTGGAAATAACTTCTTTCATTTCTTTGAGTACTATTGGGAGTATCTCATCCGGCCCGGGGGATTTGTTTATTTTAAGCGCTCTAGTCCCTTTAACACTTCTGCCTCAGTTATGCTAAAGTTATTTAAAACTGGATAGGAACTGGATGACATGTAGGGCATGTTGTCCTCCTTTGTAAAAACTTGTGAAAAGTAATCATTTAATATATTTGCTATTTTTATTTTTTTTCTTCCTCTATGATTTTGCCATTTGTATCTCTTAGACATTTAACCTCCTCTTTGAATGTTCTCTTGCTGTTGTAATATTGGAAAAACATTTTGGAATTGGTTTTAGCCCCCTTAGCAATGTTCATTTCTATTTCTCTCTTGGCCTTTCTAACTTCCTTTTTGACTTGTGTTTGCAGTTCAGTGTACTCTTTCTGTGTACTTTCTTTTTGGTCCCTTTTTAATGCTCTGTAAAGTGCCTTTTTTCGATGAATATTTTTTTTAATTGATCTATTAAACCATTTTGGCAATTCAGTTTTACATTTAGATTTGTCTACTTTAGGGATGTAATTGTTTTGCGCCTCTAGTACTACATTTTTGAAGAACAGCCATCCTTTTTCTGTGGATGTTTTCTCTATTTTACTCCAAATCTACTTCTGTTAGTCTCCGTTTTATACCTTCAAAGTTTGCTTTTCTACAATTGTAAACCTTAGCTTTATTGGGGTTTTAAAAAGCACTTCAAATGAGACCATGTTGTGGTCTGAGTTTGCTAGTGGTTCTCTGACCTCTGTTTTAGTTATTCTGTCTTCGTTATTTGAAAAGACTAAATCAAGGCATAAGACGCTTTACTGATTGTCCAGAAGTGTATATGTATCGCCATGGCTTCGGCATTTTTAGATTTTGTGATTGCTTAAAGAGTTCTAAAATGAAGCCCAACGTCACTGCTCAGAATTCTAACAGGTTCTTTGTGTTTTACATCCACGACTATAAAACCAGTGCAATCACATACAGAGGGCCCTCATAATCCCAGCAAGAGGTTAGAGTGAAATGTATTCTGAAACGTCTATAGAATTCTAGGAGTGTAAAATAAAAGTTTATTGTAGACTGGTGCAAAATTAACACAGTTATCGTGTTTACAATGTAGAGTGTAACCGACAGGCATGTGGGTCAGTGAAATAGTTCAATGAAATGTTTAATTACATTTTTAGTAATATTTAACATACTAGATACTGTACCTTTTAGAACATCCATGGAAGAGTTTAAATGTAGATTATAATTTAGGGCTTCTGTTTCTCGGTGTTCATTTTATTTTTCGGGGCTTATTTTTAGCTATTTTTGAGTTTTACACAAAATGTTTTTTTGGGGCTTTGGTTTTTAACATACTGTATGAAATTAGTGTTTTCGGTTACATTCCAAAATGTTTGAGAATTTTTTTTTTCCTGTCAAAATATGTATAGTAGTAACTCAACAGTACTTGCACACTTAAGTTGTACCTTTTTTCCTTTGTCTTTCACGATTAAATTCTAATGGTCACGGGCATATTCTTCTGAGGTTTTTGTGTGTAGGGATTCTTTTACATTTTGCCACAATTTGCAATTCTGTTTTAAACCCTCTGTATCTTAACTGTAATACAGCTTTAAATCCTGCTAACAACCCTCCATTCCTAATTGTAATCTTGTTTTAAATCAAGCAGAATCTCCAACAGAAATGTAGGAATGTGCTGACACGCAGTAGTTGGGGCGGGTTTAAAGTATTCAGAATGAATCAATGACAGATACAAGGCAGGTATGCGGGAAATGTATATTTTTTTATTTTTATTTGTAGTAGATTTTATTTTTTAATGGGAAAAGGGTGAAGTCAACATGAATTGATTAACCATTTACACTGTTTTTCTGGTGGTTTATGGTGTTTATTGGCTATCCACCGGTTTTATTAGATCGGTTAACACCAAAAATCAGAAGCCCTAATTATTTATTAGGTTTATTCGGTTATAAACTGGCTAACCGTGAAAATAAATATGTTGTTTAAATATGTATGCACACCAAATACAAAAATATCCTACTGCATTGGCACAAAAACAGCTAGATCCCCTGCCACGAAGACTAAAATAAGATTTGATACAAAACAGACAATCCATTCAAAATACCAGAATGAATGATATATTTAATTTTTACTTTAGAAATATTAATACAATTTTTACATTGTTTCAAACATGGTCATAACAATAGCATTAGTCAATTATTTTTCAAGCTCACCTGTTATAACGATGCAACTTCTATTTGGAATCGTTTGTTTTGTAGCTAATTTACTGGGGTAATGTACGGCCTGCACAACATTTTCTTTACTCCTGGGATACTTTTTTTACTTTCACATGTTACATTTTGTAAGGTCTTGCTGTAAAATAAAGGCACACACACGGGGCCACGGCCACGGCCACACCCCCTGCCCCTGCTGCAGCCACCCTGCGTTCTGAGCAATGAATGGCTTTTATTAGTTTTTGAAAAACAAACGAATATCCAAATGAATAATTAAGTTATGAGCGAATATTCCAACATGAAAATCCTATGTTTATCCCAGCACTAACCTATATATACACCCTAACCTATATTGTACACCCTCGCTATAACAAACCTGCTGGGTCCAAGCCTTTAGTTCATTATATCCAGGGGTTCATTACAGCAAAAGGACAATCAAAATGAAGGAGTAAGTTAATGAGATGAGATTGTGAATATAAGTAGAATTATACGTACCTGCTCGTCTCATGTATGAAGTATTCTGCCTTTGCTTTATCCTGTTAAAGTATTAAAACAAAAGTACAAAAAGAACAAATTCCAAATTGAAGCTGAACATTTATTCAAAATCAATCTGACACAAATCATTTCAGGGTGCACCAAATCTTAATCCAATATGCAAGAATCCCAAACTGATTATTTCAAAAGTTAATCAGATCTAGTATTTTTTTCTTTAATTAATTTTGCTTTGCCGCATGTTTGCTTAACAAGCCAAAAGAGTGTTTTTTGACAACCTACACTATATTCACGATAGAGATATGCATGCGTTACTCCTTTTTACAAACGATCAATATAGTTTCCAGCATTGTTGCAACATAAAATTATTTTCGTTTTGGAGGCATAGTTACACAGCGCACACTTTTATTAATACAAAAGAGCTGACTGCACTGCGGAGTGTTATCCCGTGCGTATGGACCGGGGTGTTATCCCGTGCGTACGGACCGGGGTGTTATCCCGTGCGTACGGACCGGGGTGTTATCCCGTGCGTACGGACCGGGGTGTTATCCCGTGCGTACGGACCGGGGTGTTATCCCGTGCGTACGGACTGGGGTGTTATCAGCGTGTTTTAATATGATCTTTTTTGTTTTTTTTTAATTTGGGGTCCAGGGACCAAGTTTGTTATAGCCGAAGGTTTGTTACAATAAAGGGTGTTATAGTGAGGGTGTACTGTACCTGTGTATATATATGCACACTGATACATTAGGTGTCATCTCACAATGCTACTTGCTAACTTCTAATTAACCTCTGGAGGCCTGGGTTCAAACCTGTCTCCATTGGTTTGGTGGTCTCAACGTATTTCTAGCACACACTGGGATCAACAACACTGACCAGCCTACAGTCTCTGCTAAAAGAGGCCCACAGAGGGCCAGGTTAGCATTGAAGTTTGTTAACAAAGCTGGGACACCACTATACTACAGGCACTATACATTGTATTACCAAACTGTGCTCCATTAGGGCACTGGCCCAGGGCTTATTATTAAACATTAAAGATTCGCTACAGACTTCTTAGCAGTGACAATCAAACACACCCTCATGAAAATCTGAACCACCATCTCACTAAAGCATTTTCCTTCACTCTCTAATTATATATGACAGTCTCATGCTACTGTACTGTGAAATTTCACAAATAGCAGAAAAACAGCAGAGTTAGCCTTCACTACACAGACACCACGGGACATACATAAGAACATAAGAAAGTTTACAAACGAGAGGAGGCCATTCGGCCCATCTTGCTCGTTTGGTTGTTAGTAGCTTATTGATCCCAAAATCTCATCAAGCAGCTTCTTGAAGGATCCCAGGGTGTCAGCTTCAATAACATTACTGGGGAGTTGATTCCAGACCCTCACAATTCTCTGTGTAAAAAAGTGCCTCCTATTTTCTGTTCTGAATGCTCCTTTGTCTAATCTCCATTTGTGACCCCTGACCCTTGTTTCTTTTTTCAGGCTGAAAAAGTCCCTTGGGTCGACACTGTCAATACCTTTTAGAATTTTGAATGCTTGAATTAGGTCGCCATGTAGTCTTCTTTGTTCAAGACTGAACAGATTCAATTCTTTTAGCCTGTCTGCATATGACATATGACCCAGAGGCGGCCCGGCTCCCTCTGGTGGCGGAGGCGGCCCGGCTCCCTCTGGTGGCGGAGGCGGCCCGGCTACCTCTGGTGGCGGAGGCGGCTGCGAACCCTCGGCAACCCTAGAAAACAAAAAGGAGACACCAGCAGTCCCAAGCGATGCGGAGCAGCAGGCAACCCCAGGCGATGCGAAGCAGCAGGCAACCCCAGGCGATCCAAATGTGTCATCCCTGAACGGAGCAGGCGTGGCATCCCTGGGCGGTGCAAGGCAGGCATCCTTGGGCCATAGCTACTCCCCTCTGGGCTATGAGAGCGGCGGCTCCTCCCTCTCGAGCTCTGAAAGCGGCGGCGGCTCCTCCCTCTCGGGCTCTGAGAGCGGCGGCAGCTCCTCCCTCTCGGGCTCTGAGAGCGGCGGCGGCTCCTCACCCCTCTCGGGCTCTGGGAGCGACAGCGGCTCCTCCTCCCTCTCTGGCTCTGGGGACGACGGCAGCTCCTCACCCCTCTCTGGCTCTGGGAGCGACGGCAGCTCCTCACCCCTCTCTGGCTCTGGGAGCGACGGCAGCTCCTCCTCCCTCTCTGGCTCTCATGAAGGCGGCTCACCCCTCTCTATTGGAGTGACCGGGGCATCACTGGGTGTGCCAGTTCCTCAAGATCCTGTTGCTGTCTCACTTCTTCCAGCTCCATTTCTAGCATACTTAGTTTATGCAAATCCTGGATCGAGCGGCACTTTACGCACACTTGGTTTAGCTCCGCTGGGTTTTCTCGGATTTCCCACATCAAGCAGGTGTCACAGATTACTGGCTTAAAGACCGTGTTGAGGGTTTTTTTTTTTTTTGAAGTTTAGTTTCTTCTGCAGCCGTCAACCTGCTTTCAAACTGCTTCTAAACTGCTCTGTACTTTTCCACGCTTGTACTTCTCTCACTCGCTGTCGCTGGGAAGACAGACAAAGCATTTGCCAAATAAGTGTGTGCATTTCTTCAGAGAAAAATAACTGACATGCTTTGAGCCCAAAGACACTGCTGAGGTGAAATGACCTATGAAGTGAAACCATAACACAGTAAACAGGAAAGACCGCATCAAAACAAGAACAACAACTCAGGTAAGACAACCATTAAATGTATTTATCTAAATGCTAGAAGTATCAGAAACAAAATTCTAGAACTTGAAGCTACTGCACTAACAGGTAACTATGATGTGATAGGTGTTACAGAAACGTGGTTATCTGAGAGTGATGGGGACGAATATAATATTTGTGGGTATACACTGTATAGGAAAGACAGGCAGGACAGAAGAGGAGGAGGGGTAGCGCTATACATAAGAAACAGTCTTGAAGCCCAGGTGTTAAACCTGGACAAAGAAAATAAAACCGAATCAATATGGGTCTGAATAACAGACAAAAATTCAAAAGGCATAATAATAGGAGCATGCTATAGACCGCCAGATTCAGACGGTGAGCACAATAATCTGTTATACAATGACATTAGAAAGGTGTGTAGCAAAGGAGAAGCCATACTAATGGGGGATTTCAACTTCCACCAAATAAAATGGGAAAACCCGGTGGGTAGCGCGAAGGATGAAATAGAAATGGTGGAAATGACAAATGACTGCTTCCTAACACAATTTGTGAAGGCACCCACTAGAGGGGAGGCATGCCTTGATTTAGTCTTTTCAAATAACGAAGATAGAATAACTAAAACAGAGGTCAGAGAACCACTGGCAAACTCAGACCACAACATGGTCTCATTTGAAGTGTTTTTTAAATCCCCAAAAGTAAAGACTAAAGCTAAGGTTTACAATTTTAGAAAAGCAAACTATGAAGGTATGAAACAGAGACTAACAGAAGATTTTGGGATTAAAAAAGGACCAAAAAGAAAGTACGCAGAAAGAGTACACAGAACTGCAAACGCAAGTCAAAAAGGAAGTTAGAAAGGCCAAGAGAGAAATAGAAATAAACATTGCTAAGGGAGCTAAAACCAATTCCAAAATGTTTTTCCAATATTACAACAGCAAGAGAACATTCAAAGAGGAGATTAAATGTTTAAGAGATACAAATGGCAAAATCGTAGAGGAAGAAAAAAAATAGCAAATATGTTAAATGATTACTTTTCACAAGTTTTTACAAAGGAAGATACTGACAACATGCCCCACATGTCATCCAGTTCCTATCCAGTTTTAAATAACTTTAGCATAACTGAGGCAGAAGTGTTAAAGGGACTAGCTCTTAAAATAAACAAATCCCCTGGGCCGGATGAGATCCTCCCAGTAGTACTCAAAGAAATGAAAGAAGTAATTTACAAACCGCTAACCAAGATCATGCAGCAGTCTCTTGACACAGGGGTGGTACCGACAGACTGGAAAATTGCAAACGTAATACCGATCCACAAAAAGGGAAACAAAACTGAACCAGGTAACTACAGACCAGTAAGCCTGACTTCTATTATATGCAAACTTATGGAAACTATAATAAGATCCAAAATGGAAAATTACCTATATGGTAACAGGGTACTGGGAGACAGTCAACATGGTTTTAGGAAAGGGAGATCGTGCCTAACTAACTTGCTTGATTTTTTTGAGGATGCAACATCGATAATGGATAATTGCAAAGCATATGACATGGTTTATTTAGATTTCCAGAAAGCTTTTGACAAAGTCCCGCACAAAAGATTAATTCTCAAACTGAACGCAGTTGGGATTCAAGGAAACACATGTACATGGATTAGGGAGTGGTTAACATGTAGAAAACAGAAAGTACTGATTAGAGGAAAAACCTCAGAATGGAGTGTGGTAACCAGTGGTGTACCACAGGGATCAGTATTAGGTCCTCTGCTATTCCTAATCTACATTAATGATTTAGATTCTGGTATAGTAAGCAAACTTGTTAAATTTGCAGATGACACAAAAGTAGGAGGAGTGGCAAACACTGTTGCAGCAGCAAAGGTCATTCAAAATGATCTAGACAAGATTCAGAACTGGGCAGACACATGGCAAATGACATTTAATAGAGAAAAGTGTAAGGTACTGCACGCAGGAAATAAAAATGTACATTATAAATATCATATGGGAGATATTGAAATTGGAGAAGGAATCTATGAAAAAGACCTAGGAGTTTTTGTTGACTCAGAAATGTCTTCATCTAGACAATGTGGGGAAGCTATAAAAAAGGCTAACAAGATGCTCGGATACATTGTGAAAAGTGTTGAATTTAAATCAAGGGAAGTAATGTTAAAACTGTACAATGCACTAGTAAGACCTCATCTTGAATATTGTGTGCAGTTCTGGTCACCTCGCTATAAAAAAGATATTGCTGCTCTAGAAAGAGTGCAAAGAAGAGCGACCAGAATTATTCCGGGCTTAAAAGGCATGTCATATGCAGACAGGCTAAAAGAATTGAATCTGTTCAGTCTTGAACAAAGAAGACTACGTGGCGACCTAATTCAAGCATTCAAAATTCTAAAAGGTATTGACAGTGTCGACCCAAGGGACTTTTTCAGCCTGAAAAAAGAAACAAGGACCAGGGGTCACAAATGGAGTTTAGAAAAAGGGGCATTCAGAACAGAAAATAGGAGACACTTTTTTACACAGAGAATTGTGAGGGTCTGGAATCAACTCCCCAGTAATGTTGTTGAAGCTGACACCCTGGGATCCTTCAAGAAGCTGCTTGATGAGATTTTGGGATCAATAAGCTACTAACAACCAAACGAGCAAGATGGGCCGAATGGCCTCCTCTCGTTTGTAAACTTTCTTATGTTCTTATGTTCATTTGGCCGTTTTCCCATTGGAAATAGTGATATTTTGAAATATCACTGTCCTGGTCACAAAAGCGAAGTTTGTGGGAAATAATAGCCATTTTCTATACTTTTGAGGCATAAGCAATTAGGAAATAACACTTACTACCCAGGAACAAAAAAAAATAAAAAATTTGTTACACGGTGTAATTCTTATTCCCTGCAATGAAACCACAATGATTTATACTACTGAGTACTGAAGCATTGTAGAAAATTTAAAAAGTAAATTCAATCAAATCCAATGAAGTCACTGAAAAAGATTCAGTTTGATAGGCTGAGATAACAGCTCATGCCAGTGGTGCCCTGTGGAACAGAATCCTGTAGAAACAGATCATTACATGTCCATGCTTGCATTATTACAGCTCTCGCATGATTTCTGGCTTGTCAAAATCCCAGGGATTGTGGGGGACGATGAGAGGCCCCAGTTGAAACTCCAAGCCTGGGTGGGCATGCACTTGTGTTTCCGCTCGAGGGCGAGCTTTGATTAAGCTGGAGAGAATGGAATGAATCACCTCCTAGAGGCTGATCAGTTAATAATATCTACTTCAGCATTAGTCTGGTGCTTAATGTACTGATGAAAGATTTAAGTAACTGTTATACTAAACAGCCACTAGAGGGCAGTGTTACATTATGCTCTATAACTGTGAAAGTACTAAAGAGAATTCCCTTTGAATTGAATGACAACCATTACCGAACGGGAAGAGCCTCTCTGACCGTCAATCACTGAACACTGAGGGGGAAGTCCCTCCCACCTCCTGTTGAAGAGGGATGTCCTCAAAGTAGCACATCGCCATTTTCTCTCTCACTTCACTACAGGTCACAGATGGCTTTGTGATTTCCGAATTTGGCTGATTTGTTGGTTTTTAACCGTCAAATTTGATTTATCCAGGATAGTATCACGCTTTCGAGCATTTTTGAGAGTGCCCCTACCTAATTCTCACGTCAGTTTACTGACTAGAGCTGGTTTTGACCCCTCTTTTGAGACTGGTAAGAGGCCATTACTCTCTTTCACTGCATGAGGCTTCGTGTAGATTTCAAATACCATGTGGAGAGTTGTTTTGGTGCTGTAGAGAGACCCCGCGGGCTTGCGACGTTGTCCTCGACGCTGATTTAATTGGCTACAGTGACCACAAAAAAACAAAAACAAAAAACAAAAAAAACCCAGCTCGGGCCTAGCTCCCCTCACAAGCGCTCTACTAGCGCGGCTGCGCTTGCCCTTGGCAACCACGCCGAGTGAATCGGCTGCATTCCCCTGCATTGACCGCAGTTTTCCCGCCGAAATTGAGGCAGAGAAAAACAGCGCCTACCCGGTCCCGATTGACTCAGCACCGGTGTAATCATCTTCGGTGCCACCTACAGCCAGGCATCGACCATGCCTTCCTTAGGCACCAATCTTGGAACAGGTTGAATCGGCAGCAACCACTCGCCATCGACAGCGCTCTCCTTGGCGCCATTCCCGGCACCGATTGATTTGGCACCGGTGAACCTCTTCGGAGCTGTGTACATCCCGGCACCGACCACGCTACCCATCGGCACCGAACTTGGCACCGATTGACACGGCGCCGACCTCTCTCCACCGACCGAGATCTTCTTGACGCCAATCCTGACATCGACTGATTCGGCGGCGGTGAATAGCTTCAGGGCCGTCTACAGCCCAGCACCCACCGCGCTACACATCGGCACCGACCTCGGTGCCAATTGACTCCACACCGACCATTCGGCACTGACAGCGTTCTCCTCGGCACCGATCCTCTGCTGGGTTACACCAGTGTAACCAGTGCGTGTCGAAGCTACCCAGGCAGGATGAGCACCAGTTCTGCGCCAGATGCTTAGGGCCAGAACATACTGCCAAAGCACTGGCAGATGAGCTGGACTGCTCTCTTTGTAGGAAGTTCTCTAGAAGAACTAAACGCCGGAGAGCAGCCTTATCCCCAGCAGAGTCTCTCTCCCCGAGCCATGGGAGAATGAGGTCCGTGGTCCAAGGACCTCCACAGAGGTCATCTAGGACCCCACCTGCTAAAGTGACCAAAGAGCTCCCCCGCACACCTCGGTCACCCTTCCCTTCCCCACCACCAGTACAGAGGCGTAGACACCTCTCAGGGGAGGAGAGATGGTCACGGCGAGGTGGTACCACTCGAGCGGACACTCACCAGGGGACAGGCGGTCGCCGCGCAGGCACCGCTCCCCTTTCCCACACAGGCGCAGACGATCCCCGTCGGAGGCGCCTTGGAGGCGCCCAAGCTCGGCTGAGCAGCGTTTTGTGGAGTTAGTGGAGACCGTAAGGGCTCTGCAGACCACGTTAGAGACCCTACTAAAATCTCAGGGCAGCTTTCCCCATACCACTGGGCAGCCCCAACCACCCCAGTCCCAAACTCCATCTCCGGCACACAGACCTCTGAGCCCAGGCGAGCTGTCGCTCACAGCCTCAAGGTCGGACGTGTCTGAACTTGCCACGTCAGTTATGCAGAGTTCCGGGCCTTGAGGCAGCGCACAGCTGCTGCCGCGGACGTTCCCTGGCTAGCGGAGCAGGAGGGAAAGGGGAACCGCTTCTTAAAACAGAAGGGGCATCCACAGCATGCCCTCCCCTTGTGCAACCCAGCATCCGTCCCCTCAGCCTCTAGGACAGCGGAAGCCCTGCTACACAATCCAGGAAGCCAAGAAGCAGGTCTAGGACCATTTCCCACCATCGAGGACACAGTCACGGTACTGGTGCAGGGTTCCACCCTTACCACAGGGGACAATGACACTACCTGCCATTCCAAGTCGTGCAGAACAACAGATGCCATGCTGAAAAAGGCATACGTGTCCACGGCACTGTCAGCTAGAGTGGCCAATGCAATGGCTATACTGGTCCTTTACCAGACACAGCTGGCCGAGAGGCTGCAGGAGCAGGCAACGGAGGCAGACACAGGGGAGTTACTGGCGGTAACAACAGCGATGACCGACCTAATGGGGGAGTTAGGTCAGGCATCAGGCAGGTCTCTAGCAGCGCTGGTAGCTGCGCGCAGACATCTCTGGCTAACACAGGCCAAGGTCGTCGAGACCGAGAAGGTAGCACTGCGAGATGTTCCTATTACACCGGGGCAGACGTTCGGAGCGACCATTGATGTGAGCCTTGAAAAGTCCCACAAGACCACGGAGGTCGCCTCCAAGTTCTCGTGCCTTCCTGCCTACCGCCAGCACCCAAGGAGGCATTTAGAGCCTGCAGGGGCAACAGGGTCGGAACACCACCCGCCACCCCAAAAAAGACAAGCAGGCAGAGAGCGGTAGCAGAGCCGGTAGCAAGGGACCACCGCTGGCCAGGGGTAACCAGTTCTCCGGCTGTAGACCGAGGCCGGGGCATAAGAAACACCCACCCAATCTTAAGCCCAAGGGAGACCGCCCCTGAGGGTCCCCAGCTGCCACCAACCCCCCTCACAACCGGACTGACCCAAGGCAACGACCCATGGTAAGGCTGCACCCAGGACTCCTGGGTGCTATCGACTATGAGACACGGATACACTCTACAATTCTGCATAGGTTCACCACCCTTCAAGGGTGTGATCCTCACCACCATCGAACCAGCGAGGGCAATTCTCCTTAAACAAGAGATCGCCAATCTGCAAAGGAAGAACTCTGTATGCTTGTCCAAACGATGCCCTCAGCGGTTTTTATTCCAGGTACTTTCTGGTGCCCAAAAGGGACGATTTCAGACCTATTCTGGACCTCAGGGTCCTCAACTTGTTCCTCAAGCAGAGGAAGTTCAACATGTTGACAGCACAGCGTATCCTCCAGTCCGTCCAACTGGGCGACTGGTTCACATCGATCGACCTGTAAGACGCCTACTTTCACGTCCCGATCCGTCCCGCACACAGAAAATATCTGCACTTCGCCTTTCAAGGCAATGCGTACAAATTCTGCGCGCTGCCATTTGGCCTCTCGCTGGTGCCCCGCACATTTTCAAAGTGCACGGATGCAGCACTGGCTCCACTCATCCTGCGGGGTATTCCGATCCTAAACTATCTGGATGATTGGCTAGTTTGAGAGCATTTCAAAGCACACGCAGAGGCGCACAGAAAACAGGTCATAGATCATGTGACAAAGTTAAGGCTCTCAATACATCAACATGCTAGAAATGAAGCTGGAAGGAATGAGACAGCAACAGGATCTTGAGGAGCTTGACAATTCATGGAAGTCTGCACCACCCCTTACAAGAAGCATGCAAATGAGAATATTGAATCACAGAAATGCTGCAGCAATGAACACATTTCTATTTATCTTTCTGCTTAAATTGCAAAAATGTTGTTTTTCCTAAACCAAAACCAAAAAAGTAATTGTTCTATTCTGGAAGTATACACTCTGTTTGCAGTCCTGCAAGTATAAACACTGTGTTTGCAGTCCTGCAAGTATAAACACTGTGTTTGCAGCCTACACATCATAAGAACATAAGAACATAAGAAAATTTACAAACGAGAGGAGGTCATTTGACCCATCTTGCTTGTTTGGTTGTTGTAGCTTATTGATCCCAGAATCTCATCAAGCAGCTTCTTGAAGGATCCCAGGGTGTCAGCTTCAACAACATTACTGGGGAGTTGATTCCAGACCCTCACGATTCTCTGTGTAAAAGAGTGCCTCCTATTTTCTATTCTGAATGCCCCTTTGTCTAATCTCCATTTGTGACCCCTGGTCCTTGCTTCTTTTTTCAGGTTGAAAAAGTCCCTTGGGTCGACATTGTCAATACCTTTTAGAATTTTGAATGCTTGAATTAGGTCGCAGCGTAGTCTTCTTTGTTCAAGACCGAACAGATACAATTATTTTAGCCTGTCTGCATATGACATGCCTTTTAAGCCCGGAATAATTTTGGTCGCTCTTCTTTGCACTCTTTCTAGAGCAGCAATATCTTTTTTATATCAAGGTGACCAGAACTGAACACAATATTCTAGATGAGGTCTTACTAGTGCATTGTACAGTTTTAACATTACTTCCCTTGATTTAAATTCAACACTTTTCACAATGTATCCGAGCATCTTGTTAGCCTTTTTTTTATAGCTTCCCCACATTGTCTAGATGAAGACATTTCTGAGTCAACAAAAACTCCTAGGTCTTTTTCATAGATTCCTTCTCAAATTTCAGTATCTCCCATATGATATTTATAATGTACATTTTTATTTCCTGCGTGCACTACCTTACACTTTTCTCTATTAAATGTCATTTGCCATGTGTCTGCCCAGTTCTGAATCTTGTCTATATCATTTTGAATGACCTTTGCTGCTGCAACAGTGTTTGCCACTCCTCCTATTTTTGTGTTTTTTATCTGCAAATTTAACAAGTATGCTTACTATACCAGAATCTAAATCATTAATGTAGATTAGGAATAGCAGAGAAACTAATACTGATCCCTGTGGTACACCACTGGTCAGTAGTCTCTATTTCGATGGAAGCTGAGCCATGTAGTAACGATGGATAAGAAATAAACTACACAGAGCTGCTGGACTTTTAAAATAGTAAAAAGTACTAACCCAGATCATATGAAACAAACATTAAAAATAACTCATTATTTAGACAATGACTCAGCAGCGCTACTCAAAATGACAGCAAATGTGATCAAAAGTATAGAAAATGTGCTACTTTAAATATGTAAAATTGTGGTGCACTCTTTCAGAATGTTTTTCATAAAGCAAAAGACCAATATTATTAATTGTGTAGCTCCCCACAAACCTTTGAAAGATATTTTTTATATGACTAACAAACCGAGTCTAAATGTAATGTTGACTTCAAACGTAATTTCCTAAGCTTACCTATTTTTTCAGACAAAGCACATTTTTGTGTGGTAAGTTTCAATTTAAAACTTCCCGTGTACTTTTCAAACTGTTGTAACAGCACTGTGAAGAGGCAGATTTCAAACCACACAAAGTAGGCTGAGACAGAAACCTACAACCACAACCTCAAAGATAAGCTATCAAATGAGGAAACTGCACGTCTGCTGCAGTGGCTCGCTGCACGTGCTTGGAACAGAGAGCATGGTGGGGGTGCCTGGCTCACAGAGAGCAGGGTGGGGGCGCCTTGCTCACAGAGAGCGTGGTGGGGGCGCCTGGCTCACAGAGAGCGTGGTGGGGGCGCATGGCTCACAGAGAGCGTGGTGGGGGCACCTGGCTCACAGAGAGCGTGGTGGGGGCGCCTTGCTCACAGAGAGCGTGGTGGGGGCGCCTGGCTCACAGAGAGCGTGGTGGGGGCGCCTGGCTCACAGAGAGCGTGGTGGGGGCGCCTGGCTCACAGAGAGCGTGGTGGGGGCACCTGGCTCACAGAGAGCGTGGTGGGGGCGCCTGGCTCACACATGAGTTTGGTAAGTAGGCTTTAGTGGTGGACATTATCATAAAGCCAGCACACAATCCGGCACCATTTCTGAGAGAGGACCAGGACTGACTGGGGTGCAGGGGGTGTTCAGGTCAGGAGTGACGTGCACTCCGTATCACAGTATCACAGTCTGTGTTAAGGTGCTTTAACTTTGTGTTTAGGAGCTGCTCTTTAGTTCTAGTTACATAACATATATATTACTAAGCACTAGATGGCCCTTACTTCTACAAAGAACTACTGTTTATATCTATGGCAAGCAACTAGAACTGAAGAGGAGAGCCTTCTTATAGAAAAGCAATGCAAACTCACCTGTGAAGGAATAAAGTCAATTTCAAATGAAAGTGCATTCTCAAAATAGTATTTTCATTTATTCATGAAAACCATTGCAACCCTCCCCCCTGACTACACCCTCATCCCCAGACCTTGTTCTCCCCACTTTTAGAAAGGCTCTGGCACCGTTGCCCCATATCATGATCGAACCATCTTCAATTTGTTCCCCAAACATACTGTGGTCCATTTTTGAGGGAAAGTTCTATTTTAGTTTCACTGGGCCAGAAAAAAAATGCTTCAGATTCCTATTCGTATTTATTGGCAAATTTCAGATGGCTTGTTTTAAGAATGTTCTTTGAAATTGGTTTGCAGCAAGGTCTATGTTTATGCAAGTCTTCTATGTTCAGATGCCTTGTGCAGGTCTTTCATGCCTGATGCTTCTAAATCTTTCTTTAAGTCCTTGGCTGTTTATTGTTGGACGATTCTCCTACCTGCTGTACCTGTAATGTTATTTGGATGTCCACTACTTTCAAGTGCTTCAGTTGAATTTGCTCTGTGGTACTTCTTGATTATTGCTCTGATTGTGGATTTTGGTATTGTATATTTCTTTGATACTGTTCTGTAGTCCTTTCCTTTGTTTGCTTCAAGTGCTTTTCTCAAACTTGGAAATAATTACCATTTTTCTTAGGTTAAGTGTAGGGTGATAACACTTATGTCTGCAATGGCAGATCTCTGTCAATTGAAATAGTTCTCCAGCTGCCTTCAAAATTGCTTTGAAATTTCCAATCATTTTCCTCTCACCAGTAATTCCCCACACAGCTGTAATGCAATGAGGAGCAGTCTCTTCCAGTTCCTTCGCCTCCCTAACCCACAGGAGCGCCAGAGCCAATACAACGCTCCCTTCAGAGTCCCTAGCGAAGACCGGTGACTGCACACAGCCAGGATGTGAACTTCCTGTATGACCCTGCCCTGCACACCACGCCATTGTGCTTTTACCAGGTGAGCCGCTCTCATTACCCCTTTCTATTAGAGAGGCTGTCAATATTTGTAAGTCAAGCTTAATAGTTTTAACATTACTTACAAATGTAACAGTTTTTATCTATTTGATATGCTTATTTGTGTAATTGTGTGTTTTAAGATTCTTACTCCTATACTACGTTCTTCAATTGTTTTTTATGATTAGAATTATTATTGTTACTTATTGTAATTTTCACTGCTTCTTGATAATAGCATACTGTTTTAACCAACATGTAAAGCTCTTTGAGATACTGTGGTATAAAAAAGCGCTATATAAATAAAATGAAATTGAATTGAATATTCTCAGTAATTCATTAATCTGTTTAATGACAAATTCACTGCTCTTTAGTACAAAATAATTCCAGTACATCTTATCGAATATGTATTTACATGATTTCACAGGTCTCATATTTTTCTATATGGTAAAGGTGAGATTGTTTTTTTTTTTTTTTTTTTTTATGGATTTTTTTTTTATGGCACCCTTTTAATCTTTTTACGCAAATATGAATTGACATAGTTAACCCGAACCAATACTTTAAGCACATTGCAGAAACCAGGACCAGAGGACATGATTAGAAATATGTGGAGATATACTAGGACAGTGGAAAGAATACACTTCTCACACATTGAATGGGGAGGTATGGAATGGGTTACCTAGTAATGTTATTGAAGCAGAATCACTGGGATCTTTTAAGACCCAACTTGACAAAGTTCTGAGATCATTCAGCTGCTGGGAAATAGACAAGATTAGATGGGCTGAAAGCCCCCCATTTGTTTTTAAATCTTCTAATGTTCTTATGAATCTTTTTATGTTACATTAAGGAACGCAGTCATCTTTGAAAACAGAAAAAGCAGCACTTGGTGCTCGGAAAGTGAGTCACAGCGTGATGCTGCTTGGAGTTTCAGTTCTAATAAAAACATACAAAGCAGAAATGTGAAATGTTTTGATTGACTTTACATCTTCCTCACAGAGAGCGTGGTGGGGGCACCTGGCTCACAGAGAGCGTGGTGGGGGCGCCTTGCTCACAGAGAGCGTGGTGGGGGCGCCTTGCTCACAGAGAGCGTGGTGGGGGCGCCTTGCTCACAGAGAGCGTGGTGGGGGCGCCTTGCTCACAGAGAGCGTGGTGGGGGCGCCTTGCTCACAGAGAGCGTGGTGGGGGCGCCTGGCTCACACATGAGTTTGGTAAGTAGGCTTTAGTGGTGGACATTATCATAAAGCCAGCACACAATCCGGCACCATTTCTGAGAGAGGACCAGGACTGACTGGGGTGCAGGGGGTGACGTGCACTCCGTATCACAGTATCACAGTCTGTGTTAAGGTGCTTTAACTTTGTGTTTAGGAGCTGCTCTTTAGTTCTAGTTACATAACATATATATTACTAAGCACTAGATGGCCCTTACTTCTACAAAGAACTACTGTTTATATCTATGGCAAGCAACTAGAACTGAAGAGGAGAGCCTTCTTATAGAAAAGCAATGCAAACTCACCTGTGAAGGAATAAAGTCAATTTCAAATGAAAGTGCATTCTCAAAATAGTATTTTCATTTATTCATGAAAACCATTGCAACCCTCCCCCCTGACTACACCCTCATCCCCAGACCTTGTTCTTTTCTCACCCCTTTTAGAAAGGCTCTGGCAACCGTTGCCCCCATATCATGATCGAACCATCTTCAATTTATTTTCTCCAAATAATCTGTGGTCCATTGTTTTGTGGGAAGTTCTATTTTAGTTTCACTACTGGGGGGCCAGAAAAAAAATGCTTCAGATTCCTATTCGTATTTATTGGCAAATTTCAGATGGCTTGTTTTAAGAATGTTCTTTGAAATTGGTTTGCAGCAAGGTCTATGTTTATGCAAGTCTTCTATGTTCAGATGCCTTGTGCAGGTCTTTCATGCCTGATGCTTCTAAATCTTTCTTTAAGTCCTTGGCTGTTTATTGTTGGACGATTCTCCTACCTGCTGTACCTGTAATTTTCTTTGGATGTCCACTTCTTTCAAGCGTTTCAGTTGAATTATGTTCTGTGTTATTTCTTGATTATTGCTCTGATTGTGGATTTTTGTATGTATATTCTTTTTAACTTTCTTAGTCCTTTCCTTTGTTTGCTTCAGTCTTTTCTTCCTCAAACTTGTAAATATTACCCGATTTTTCTTAGGTAAGTGTAGGTGATAACAGTAGGGTGATAACACTTATGTCTGCAATGGCAGATCTCTGTCAATTGAAATAGTTCTCCAGCTGCCTTCAAAATTGCTTTGAAATTTCCAATCATTTTCCTCTCACCAGTAATTCCCCACACAGCTGTAATGCAATGAGGAGCCTACACACTTCACATTCGAAGTCCCGTCAAGGAAGCGGGTATTGGGTGTCCTCGGGTCTCGGTTATCTCGCTATGGAAAGTCAACTGATCAGTAACCCCCATATATGCGCGCGTCCCAGCGAAGACCGGTGACTGCACACAGCCAGGATGTGAACTTCCTGTATGACCCTGCCCTGCACACCACGCCATTGTGCTTTTACCAGGTGAGCCGCTCTCATTACCCCTTTCTATTAGAGAGGCTGTCAATATTTGTAAGTCAAGCTTAATAGTTTTAACATTACTTACAAATGTAACAGTTTTTATCTATTTGATATGCTTATTTGTGTAATTGTGTGTTTTAAGATTCTTACTCCTATACTACGTTCTTCAATTGTTTTTTATCATTAGAATTATTATTGTTACTTATTGTAATTTTCACTGCTTCTTGATAATAGCATACTGTTTTAACCAACATGTAAAGCTCTTTGAGATACTGTGGTATAAAAAAGCGCTATATAAATAAAATGAAATTGAATTGAATATTCTCAGTAATTCATTAATCTGTTTAATGACAAATTCACTGCTCTTTAGTACAAAATTACTTTGAACATTTATCGATATGTATTTACATGGATTTCACAGGTATCATAGTTTCTATATGGTAAAGGTGAGATTGTCTGTTTTTTTTTTTTTTTTATCGGGATTTTTTTTATTTGGCACCCTTTAATCTTTTTACGCAAATATGAATTGACATAGTTAACCCGAACCAATACTTTAAGCACATTGCAGAAACCAGGACCAGAGGACATGATTAGAAATATGTGGAGATATACTAGGACAGTGGAAAGAATACACTTCTCACACAT